>NW_016908218.1:292460-474049 GCF_001483705.2 Eufriesea mexicana | reverse complement strand
TGCTGAACCACAGGGGCGACTTGGCGTTGGCGTCCACTCCGACGATGACCCTTTTGTCCCGCAGGTACGTCAACACCTTGTCCAGCTGCGCGATGCCGACTGCAATATTTTGCGACGGCGGAAAATATTGACTGACCGCGTATATCTCCTTGTCTCCGTCGCTTATCTGTACACAAGCGCAGTGTCTCGTGCACAAACTCGCGATTTCGAGAGCCGAGATATGATTTCTTCTGATCCCGACCGCCGCGAGGGGTGGGGCACTCTTATCCCCGCGACACACGATCGCGACGCTCGCCCCAAATCCAGGTATGTTACCTTCCATGGTGTAGGGTTCCTGCATCAGTATTATGTCTGCGCCCGTTAGCTCCATCTGCGACCTAACCTCGTAGGGCACGATACTTGACCTCTGCATGTTGTGCTGCAGGATCCTTATCTCCTCCGTCTGACCGTTTTTCTTCTTATTCATAAACGGTTCTTTCGACTATCCTATCCAGTGCGGCTTTGTAGGACGGGCAATTCACGCTGGAGGCTGCGTGATCGCCCTTCTTGCCGCACCTCTTGCAGTTTACACAGACTGCGTTATTCTTCTTTGTTGGGCAAGCTTTTGTGTCGTGCCCGGTTTCGGCACAGTGACCGCAGGTGTCGTGCTTCTGTCTACAGTGCTTGGCCACGTGCCCGAAGCCTTGACAATTGTAGCAGCGGCTGACCTCTTTAATTTAATTTCCCGGATATGACTTTGCTTCGTATTTGAGGGCTGACCTCTACGACCCAGTTTGTCTCCTCGCTGTCCTTTCTCCCTGTACGGAAGCAGAATTTTATTTCTTGCACATCCGCGTCTCCCAGCTATTCCTTATTTTGCTTCCTCAAGCAAGCGCGGATCTCCCTTTCCGTCAGTTCTCTCGGGATGTCGTATACGATCATCCTCGGTCTGCTTCTGGTTGGCGTCCTCGCCTTCAGGCCAATAACCTTTAGTTTAGCGTTCTCCGTGAACGCTCTGAGACCTTCTGCGGTAGTCGTTTCTACCGCTATGCCATTGCCTTGTGCGCGGCGTACTGACTTCACCTGGATGCCCCTCTTCTTTGGGTTGACCAAGGTGAAGACCGCTTCGCGCGCTTCGTCGCTCGTCCTGATATCGGTATCCTCCAAAGACGGCGTTTTAATTACCACGCTCTTCGGTGGCATAATTGCTGATTTCGGCAGAACCCTGCTCGACACCTTCAGTTTGTCGGCGTATGATATTTGTCCGCTCCCGGCGGCCGAGGCTGTGGCCCTCTTAGCCGCGGATTCGAGGCGCTCTGTCGCTTCCATTGTCCTGGAAACGGCTCCGGTTAAAGCTGCCTTCGCTTCGTCTGACGACGAGAGTCTCTCCTCCAGTTTGCCGCAGAGGAAGCTATTTTTCAGTGTTAGGGCTTCCACGATCTTGCGCATTTCGAGGAAGCTCTCCTTCACCGTTGCGTTCTCTTTCCCGACCTTCTTTGCCGGGTCGAGGCAGAAGGCCAGCATCTTCTTCTCGATTTCGGCGGCCCGTTTCACCATCTCCGGAACGGTGCGCGTTGGCGGTGTTTCCTCAACTTCTACCTTCTTGTTTTTTTCTCCCTCTGGGCGGGGTTTTTCCGGTGTGGCACTCGCCCTTCGCTTACCCGATGGTTTTTGCTCCTTACTGCAACCTGCCTTGTGGCCGGCAAGGGTGGCCAGGACCTTTGCTCTCGTCAACATGACCGAGGGTTTTTCCAGGCTCCTACCTGGGCCGGGCGTCATAGGCACCCTTCTGTACTGTCGTACGTCAATTATATTAGTAATTTTAATCTTAATGTCTTGGTTTCCTTCACCTTGATATATTTTTAGATTTAATTTTAATTTTTTTTTTAATTTTTAATTTTTAATTCTTGATTTTTAACTTCTTCCATCTTTGTTATATGATATTTGTATTTTTGTATTTTGTAACTTTGATAATGTTCGATATATAAAATTTTAAGCTTAATTTTAATTTTAATCTTGATTTTGGTATTTTAATTTTAATTCTTAATTTTTGCTATAACTTTTAATTTTAGATTTGTTCCCGATTCCGGTATTTAATATTATTTTGATTTTACTTCGAATATCAGTTTTACTATTGACTTTAATATTACTTCTAATATTAAGATCGTAATCGTTGGTATGTGTGGTTTGCAACTTATTAAAATATTAAAATGTTAAAAATATAGAATTATTAAGTCTATGTACTCCTCGCGTTCGTCCGTGAGCAGCCCGCTGCAGGTAACGGTATACCCTTAGGTACCGTTAGGCCGCTCCGCGGCGAGCGTGGGGTACGCTCGACCGACGCTGCGGCTGTGTGCTACGTGGTGTCCAAGATGGCCGCATGTCAATATTATGTTCTCGAAATTCTTCTAATTCCACTTGCAGTTCGCAGATCACAGATATGTTTAGCTCAAAATGAGCACACTGCAAGGCTTCACCAGCACAACTGGAGGGAAGACCCTCCTCTTCCCCGTTCTTGCAAGATCGAAGATCGAGTATCCGGGCGCGTCACCGGCGAGCGGCGGAGACGCCAAAACACCTATCTTCTGCTTTATGACTTGGAAATCCTTCCAGCAACACGGGATTCTGGCCACTGGTAGACTTCCACTACACAATTACTCTGATGTCACCTTCTCGACGAAATCCTCAGGTTTAGGCACCGAACTTGACTCGGAACGCGGAGCGAGGTAAAATCGACCGCACTACTCAAAGCCAGGTTGGCGACTCCTAGCGTATGGCAGTGCATAGCACAAGAGTCAGAGCCATTCTGTACTTACCTGACGAAGCGTAAAGTAACCAAGCGTAACTTGCCTCAACACAATTCGCCGAGACCAAGATTTCTGCGCGCGCCAGAGCCAAGCAGAACATATTAGACGAGGGTGGAGGGCAGAAATACAGAGAACCGCAGTGTATAGCACAAAAGTCAAAACTACCCTATCCAACCCTATCCAAACGTAACACAACCGAACGCAGCATAAGTCAACACAACGTACCGAGACCATCTTTCCTGGTCACGACAGAGCCAAGCAGAACATGATAGAGGATTGTGGTGCGCAGAAATCCGTACAATCGCATAGCATAGCAAAGAAGTCAACGTAAACTTAACCTAACCCAGGCTAACGTAACCTAACCAAATGTGGACTAACTCAACTCAATGTGCCCCGTCCGCTATTGCTGGTCCCTCCAGGGCCAAACACAATATTATGGAGCAGATTAGGGCTCGGAAATCCAGCGGAAAATGGCGCATGGCACAAAAGACAAAGCTATCATATCCAAACAAAGCCTATCTTAGCATAGCCGAAAGTAACGTAACTTAAACAAACCTGCCACCACCGCAATTGCTGGCCAACCGAGATTCGAGCGCAAAATAGTTGTGCCACGTAGATCGCAGAAACCCAACGCATTGCAGTGTACTGCATAAGTAGCAAAGATATACCAGCCCAACCTGACATACACTAGTCAAACCAAACGAAGCCCAACACGACCTAACGTGCCCAGGACACCGTTGACGCCCCCCCCCCCAACCCAGATCAAACGAGAACACACTAGAACACAGTAGAGCGCAAAAATCCACTGAATAGCAATATATAGCACAGTAGTCAAAGCCATACTAACCAAACATAACCCATCTTGATGTATCCAAACGCAGCCTACCACAACCTGACGTGCCACGACCACTATTGATGTCGCCCTCAGGGCCAAGCAGAGGGTAGTAGAGCATTGCGGCGCGCAGAAATCCTTGGAAGAGGAATGTACAGCACAAATTTCAAAGCTATCCTACCCTAACCTTTCCAAACCTAACGTAGACAAACGTAACCTAAATCAACATAACGTACCGAGACCACTATTGCTGACATCCACAGAGCCATGCAGAATATACTACAGCACAATATGCGCAGAAGGCCCTCGCATTGCGTGTACAGTACAAAAGTCAATGCGATCCTGACCTAAACTGACGTAACCTAATTTGACCAAACGGAATCTAACTAAACCTAACGTACCGGGAACACTATTACTGGCCTCCTCAAAGCCCAGCAGAACATATTAGTGTGGAGTAGCTCTCTGAAATCCACAGAAGCGTAGTTAATAGCAGAAAAGCCTGAGCTGTCGAAACCTAATCCAAAGTACCGTAACATAGTCGAACGTAACATAATTCTAGCTAACATGACGCGGCCACCATTTTTGCCCTCCCCAGAGCAAAGCAGAGCATATTAGTGCACGGCAGATCACCGAAATCCACCGAACAGCAGTGTATAAGGCAAAAGACAAATCCATCCTGTCCTAATCTATCCAAACTCACATAACCGAACGTAACCAAACTCAGACTAACGCGCCGGGACCACTATTGCTGCACGCCCAAGAGCCAAGCACTATATACTAGAGCACAGTAGAGCGCCGAAGTCAGCCGCAATGCAGTGTATATCACAAAAGTCAGAGCTACCTTACCCTAACCAAACCAATCGTAATACAACCGAACGTAGCCTAACACATCCTATCGTGCTGCGGACACTATTCCTGGCCCCCACAGAGACAGGCACAACATAACAGAGGAGAGTAGATTGCAGCAATCCGTAGCATCGGAGTGTACAGCAGATGTGTCAAAGCAATCCTGACCCATGCCAAACTAACGTAACACAACCAGAACTAGACTAACTGAACGTAACGTGCCGCTACCACTATTGTTGACATCCCCAGGGCCAAGCAGGATATTGTGGAGCAGATTGCTGCGCAGAAATCCGCCGAGTAACAGAGTAAGGCACGGAAGTCAAGACTGTCCCATCCCAATCCGACCAAACGTCGCATAGCCGATCATAACCAAGCTCAAAGTTACGCGCCGAGACCAATCTTGCTGGCCTCCGCAGCCCCGAGCAGAATAGACTAGAATACAGTAGAGTGCAGGTATCCACCGAACAGCGGTCTGTGGCATATAAGACAAAGGTGTACTAACGAAACATGACCGACCTAACCAAACCGAACGTAGCATAACTCAAAATAACGTGCCGAGAACACCACTGCTAGCCTACCCAGAACCAAGCAGGATACACTATAGCACAGTTGATCCCAGAAATCCGCCGCATTGCAGTTTATAGCACAAGGACAGAGATATCCTAACTTAACCTCTCGCAACATAGCCTGACTAAACGTAACTTAACCCGATCTAACGCGCCGCGGCCTATATTGCTGGCGCCCCAGGGCCAAGCAGAACATATTAGTGGAGAGGAGGGGGCAGGAGTACATAGAATCGCAGTGTACAGCAATAAAGTTAAAGATTTGCGAACCTAACCCGGACAAATATGACCTAACCAAGCGTAGCCAATCTCTACATAACGCGTCGATATCACAATTGCGGGCTGCACCAGAGCCAAGCGGAGAATACCAGAGCAACGTGTTCCGCATGAGCCCACCGAATAACAGTGTATAGCACAAAAGACAAAGCTATTCTATACTGGCCTAGCCAAACGTGACATAACCAAGCGTAACCGATCGCAACCCAACGTGCCGCGTCCATTACTGCTGGCCCCTCGAAAGGCGAGCAGAGTATAGTATATCACAGTTGAGCGCAGAAGTCCACCGAATAGCAGCGTGCAGAACGAAATTCAGTGCTTGCATATCCAAACATAACCAAACGGAAAACAATTGAACGTAACATAACTCAACCTAACGTGCCGAGAACACAATTGCTGACCACCACAGAGTCGAGCAGAGTGTACTACAGCACAGTAGACGGAAGTGATCCACCGCATTGCAGTGTGTAGCGCAAAGGTCTTAGCTATCCTAACCTAACCTGACCAAACCTAACCTAACCAAATGTAATCTATCATTACCTAACGAGACGCTGACGCTGTTGCTGGCATCCCCGGAGACAGCAAGACGTATTAGGGGAGAATAGAGCGCACAGATCCATGGAATCGCAGTCAACAACAGAAAATTTGAATGCTGTCCAAACCTATCCCATACTAACATAGCACAACCAAACGTAATCTACTTCAACACGTCGTGCTCGGCCACCACACACGCCCCGCCGGAGGAAAGCAGAGCATATTAGAGCACAGTAGGTCACAGAAGTCCACCGAATAACAGTGTAAAGGACCAAAGTCAAATTTATCCTCTCCTGACCTAGCCAAACGTAACATATCCGAACGTAACATAGCCCAACCTAACGCGCCGAGACCACTATTGCTGGCCTACACAGAGCGAAGCAGAGTGCTCAAGAGCACAGCAGTTCGCAGAAATATATCGCTTTGAAGTTTATCGCTCAGAAGTCGAAGCTACCCTGACATAACCAGTTATAACCTATCCTGCCCAAACGCAGCTTAACTGAACATAACGTGCCGAGACCACTGCTTCTGGCTTCCACATAGCCAATCAGTACACATTAGAGCAGATTAGGGCGCAGAAATCACCCGAGAAGCTGCGTTCAGCACGAAAGTCGTGGCAATCGTAACCAAACATATCCTTACCTATCCAAACCTGACGCAACACATCTCGGCCTAACGTGCGGGAACCAGAACTGCTTGCCGCCACAGGCCCAAGAAAACTATTCAGGAGCGCAGTACAGCGCATATATAAACCGCATTGCAGTGTACATCTCAAAAAACAAAGGTATCCTGTAGCAACCTGTCCTAACATAACATAACAAAGCGTAACCTAACACAACCTAACATGCGACGCCCACGATTGCTGGCCTCCTGAGAGCTAAGCAGGGGACAGAACAGCAATGCATACAGCAGAGAGCCAACGAATTGCATTTTATATCACAGAAGTCAAAGCTATCCTAACAAAACCAAACACAACCTAGCCAAACCGAACGTAACCTAACTCAGCCTATTCTGCCGAAACCACAATTGCTGGCCTCCACATGGCCAAGCAGAGGGTAGTAGAGCAATGAAGAACTTAGAAATCGACCGAATAGCTGTGTGTTGCACAAATGTCAGGGGTATCCGATTCTAACCAAACCAAACGTGGCACTGACAAACGTAACAGGCCACAACATAACTTGCCGAGAATAATATTGCTGCCCTCGCCAGAGCCAGGCGGCACATAGCGGAGGAGAGTGCGGCGCAGAAATCCATAGAACCGCAGCGTATAGCAAAGGAGTCAAAGCCATCCAAACCTAACACAAGCCAACATAACATTACCAAACGTGCAGTAACAAAATATAATATGACGCCACAAATATTACTGGAATCCACAGTGTCAAGCGCTATACTGCAGAGCAGATTAGAGCGCGGAATTCCGCCGAAAAACAGTGTATGGCACGAAAGGCAAAGCTATCCTTATCAAACATATTCCAAACTAGACAAGCCAATCGTAATCTAACAAAACGTAGTGTGCCTGGGCCTCGACTCCTACGCCGTCACTTATCCCGTCCTACCGTAACCAAACATAGCCGATATTAACCTAACCTAAAGTAACCTACCTTGACCGAACCTGCCTGCGACCACAATTGCTGGCCACCCGAGATTCGAGCTGAGTATAGTACAGCAACGTAAAGCGCAGAAATCGACCGAATGGCAGCGTATAACACAAAAGACAAAGCTATCCCCTCCTATCCCAACCAAACGTGGCATAAACAAAAGTAACATAACCCGACCTATCGTGCTGAGACCACCGGTGCTGGCCTGCCCAGAGCCAAGCACAATATCCAAGAGAACAGAAGAGCGCAGAAATACGACGCATTGCAGTTTATAGCTCAAATGTCAAGGATATCATGGCACAAACTGCCGTAACCTGACCTAACCGAACGCAGTCTAACGCCACGTAATGTGCCTCGACCACAGTTGCCAGCGTCCCCAGAGCCAACCAGAATACGGTAGAGAACGGTAGAGCGCAGAAATCCACCGGACAGGAGTGCAGAGCACAAAGGTCAGAGATATCATAACCAAACCTGTCCAATCGTAACCTAACCCATCGGAATGTAACTCAACCTAACGAAACGCGACCAATATTGTTGGCCTCCCCATAGACGTGCAGAGTACAGTGGAGCAATGAAGAGCGCAGAAATCCACTGGATGTCTGTGTATGTCACAGAGATCAATGCAAGATGTCCATGACCTTTGCGATGTGAACAGCAAAGCTGTTGATTTCTGAACTCTACCGTGCCCTAGTATATTCTGCTTGGCACTGCGGAGGCCATCTATAGTAGTGTTGGCACGTTAGGTTGAGTCAGGTTACGTACGGTTGTGTTATGTTTGCTTATGTTAGGCAAAGGTACCTCAGGCTTTTGTGACATGGTCCGCTGTTCGGTGGATTTCTGCGCTCTACATTTCTCCAACCTGATCTCCTTGGCCCTGGGAACCCAGCAACAGTGGTCGCTGCACGATATGCTGAGCACTGCTAGGTTTGGTTAAGTTACGTATGCTCGGGTTAGGCTGGATATATTTGACTCTTCTGCTGTACATTGCAGTTTAATGGATTTCTGCGCTCTGCTCTCGTCTAATATGTTCCATTTGGCTCTGGGGGGGCCAGCGATGGTGGTCGCGGTACGTTAGGTTGAGTTTGGTTACGTCTGTATTCGTCCTGCATTGATTTCTGTGACATACACAGACATCCAGTGGATTTATGCGCTCTACATTGCTCCACAGTACTCTGCACGTCTATGGGGAGGCCAGTAATAGTGGTCTCGGCACGTTAGGTTGAGGTAGCCTACGTTTGCATTGGTTGCGTTAGCCAGGGTTAGGCTTTGGTTGCTTTGACTTGCGCGGTGTGCACTATTTTTCGTTGGATTTCTGCGATCTACTGTCTTCTAGTATGTTCCGGTTGGCTCTGCGGTGGCCAGTAATAGCGGTCTCGGCACGTTAGGTTGAGATTGGCTACGTACGGTTGTGTTACGTTTGGCTAGCTTAGAATGGGGTAGCTTAGACTTCTGTGCTGTACCCCGCTATTCGGAGGACTTCTGCGCTCTACATCGTTCCAATATACACTGCTTTGCTCTGTGGTGACCAGCAATAACATTCCGGGCACCTCGCGCTAAGTTAGGGTACGTTCGATTCTGTTATGTAAGAACAGGGCTGGTTAGGATATCCACCACTTTTGTGCTACACACTGCAATTCGGTGTATTAGTGCGCTCTGCTGTGCTGTAGTATATTCTGCTTGGCCCTTGGGAGGCAAGCAATAGTGGTATCGGCACGTTAGGGTGGGATATGTTACACTTGGTCAGGTTAGGATTTTCTGGGGTACGTTAGGATTGCTTTGACTTTTCCCTCTATATTGCCATTCTATGGACGTCTGCGCTCCACGCTCCGATATCACTTTCTGCTTGGCAACGGGGAAGAGAGCAGTAGTGGTCTCGACACGTTATGCAGAGCTATGTTTCGTCTGCTTATGTTACGTTCGGCATGGTTGGGAGAGAGTAGCTTTGTCTTTTGCGCTTTACACTGGTATTCGGTGGAATTCCACGCCCAACATTGCTCTCCTCTCCCCCGCCCGACTCTCGCGATGCCAGCGATAGTGGCCGTGGCACGTAAGGTTGTGTTAGCTTACGTTTGGCTAGGTTCGGTTAGGTTGTGTTTGGTTAGGATATCTTTAACTTTCGAGCTATGCACAGTTATTCGGCGACTTCATGCCCACTACTGTGCTCTACCTTAATCTGGTTGTCCCTGGGGAGGCCAGCAATAATTGTCGCTGCACCTTACTTTGAGTATGGCTGCGTCAGGCTAGGAAATGTTACGTTGGGTTAGGCTTGGGTGTCCTCGACGTTTCCGCTGTACACCGCGATTCTATGGATTTCTGCGCTCTACTATCCTCAAATACGTTCTGCTTGGCTCTGCGGAGGCCAGCAGTAGTGGTGACGGAATGTTATACAGAGATCGGTTGCGTCTGGTAGCGTTACTGTTGGTTAGGTTTGGGAAGTATATCTACGGCTTTTACGCTACGCACAGCCGTTCGGTGGACCTCTCCTTCCTACTGTGCCCTAATATGCCCCAATACACCCTAATATGTGGTGTACGGAAATAGTTGCCGCGGCGCGTTAGGTTGTGTGAGGTTACGCTATGTCAGATTAGGATTGTTTGGGTTACGTTAGAATAGCTTTGACTTTCTTGGCAAATGCTGTTATTCGGTGGATTTCTGCGCTCCACTCAGCCCTACTATGCACTGCTCGACCCTGGGGAAGCCAGCAGTAGTGGTCGTGACACGATAGGCTGAGTAGTCTTACGTTTGGCTAGGCTTGGTTTGTTTCGGTTTAGCTATGATGGCTCTAATATTTGCGCTATCCACTTCTATTTGTTTGATTCCTGCGCTCTACTGTGGACTAGTATGTGTTCCTGGGCACTGGGGAGGCCTGCAATGGTGGTCGCGGCACGCTAGGTTGAGTTATGTTACGCATGTCTTGTCTATGTTAGGTTATGTTTGGACAGGATAGCTTCGACTTTTGTGCTATACACAGCTATTCATTCGATATCTGGCCTCTGCCTTGCTCTACTAGTATCTGCTGTTCTCTGGGGAGTCCAGGAACAGTGGCCGTGGCAGGATTGGCTGAGTCAAGTTACATTTGGTTGGACTGCGTTAGGTTTGGTTTGATTAGTATGGCTACGACTTTCCTGCTAAGCATTCTTATTCGTAGGATCCCTGCCTTCTGCAGTGCTCTACTCGGATCTGCTTGGCTCTGTGGGGGCCAGCAATAGCGACCGCGGCATATTATGTTTAGTTTGGATATGTCAGTCTAGGATACGTTAGTTTGGTTTAGGTACGGGTAACATTGACTTTTCAGCTGTACACTGCGCTTCCATGGATTTCTGTGGTCCGCTCACACCAAATACGTTCTGCATGGCTCTGCGGAGGCCAGCAACGGTGGTCACGGGAGGTTAGGCAGTGATCGGTTACGTCTGGTAACGCTAAGTCTGGTTAAGGTAGGAGATGATAGCTTTGGCTATTGTGACATACAATTATTTTCGTTGATACCCTACGCTCCACTTTTCTCTACTATTCTTTACGCCACTCCGGGGAAGCCAGCAATAGTGGTCGCGGCACGTTAGATTCAGATAGGTTACGTCCGGTTATACTGGGTTTGGTTAGGTTAGGGCGCGGCATCATCGATTTTTGTGCTATACACTGACATTCTATGAACTTCTGCGCCCTAATCTCCTCTAATATGTTCTGCTTGGCTATGGGGAGGCCAGCAATATTTGTGGCGGCGAATTAGGTTGCGTTAAGATGCGTATGGCTATGTTACGATTGGTTACAATAAGAAAGTGTAGCTTTGGCTTTAGAAGTATAATTTTCGATTGGGTAGACTTCTGCGTCCTAAAGTGTTCTAATATTTTCAGCTTCGCTGTGGGGAGGCCAGCAATAGTAGTTTCGGCACGTTACGTTGAGTCAGGCTACGTTTGGTTATGTTACGATTGGTTATCATAGGCTGTTGTAGCTTCGACTTTTGTGCTATACACTGTTATTCGGTGCATTTCTGCGCTCTACTGTGATCTAATTTTCTCTACCTTGCCCTGGGGTGGCCAGAAATTGTGTCCGCGGCACGTCAGGTTGAGCTAGCTTTAGGTTTGTTTATGTTGCGTTTGGTTAGGTTAGGATAAGATATGTTTGACTTTTGCCTTGTAAACTGCCAATCGGCCGATATCTGCGCTCTTCGTTTCTCTGTTATACCCTACTCCACTTTGGGGACGCCAGCAATATCGGTCTCGGCATAAGAGGTTGCGTTTGGTTACGCTTGGTTAGGTTAGCTTAGGTTAGGTTTGGTAGGGATTGCTTTGACTTCTGTATTATACACCGCCGTTCGCTGGATTTCCGCGCTCTACTGTGATCCAGTATGTCCTGCTCGGCTATATGAAGGCCAGCAATATTGGGCTCAGCTCGATAGGTTTAGTTATTCCACGTTTGGCTTGATTAGGTTAGGTCAGGTTATGTTGGAATATATCTGATTTTTGTGGTATACACTGCTCTTTGGCGGCTTTCCGCGTTCCACTGTGCTCTACTGATTCTTCCTGGCCCTGAGAAGTACAGCAATAACGGTCGCGGCTAGTTATTTTGAGTTATTCCACGTTTCGCTATGTTATGTTGGCTTGGGTTTCGTTTCTATCGCTCTGACTTTTCTGCTATACACTGCGGTTCTATGCATTTCGGCTCTATACTGTCCACTATGGTGCTCTGCTTGGCTATGTTGAGGCGAGCAGTATTGCTCGCGGCACGATAGGTTCGGTCAGATTGCGTTTGGTTGTAAGAATTTTCTGTGTTAAGTTAGGATGTCTTTCAATTTTGAGCTGCACACCTCACTGCGGTGGATTTCTGCTTGGCTCAAGGGTAGGCAGTAATAGTGGTATAGGCACGTTAGATTGATAGAGGCTTCGTTTGGTTAGGGAACGTTAGCTTTGGTTAGGTTTGGATATCCTCGACTTTTCTTCTATACACTGCGATTCTATGGATTTCTGCGCCCTACTGTCCTGCATTATGCTCCGCTTGGCTCCATTGGGGCCAGCAATAATGGTCGCGGCACTTTGGGCTGAGTCAGGTTGCGGTTGGTTATGGTAGGTTAGGTTGGGTTAGGTTAGAGTATATTTAATACCTGTGTTCACTCAGCTACCCCATGGACTTCGGCACTCTACTGTGCTCTACCGTATTCCGCTTGCCTCTGTGGACGTCAGCAGTAGTGGTCCCGGCACGTTAGTTTGCGTTGTGTTGCGTTTGGTTTGATTAGGTTAGGTCAGGTTTGGCCACGTATCTTTGACTTTTGTGCTGTTCGCTGCAATGCGGTCGGTTTCTACGCTCTACTGCTCTTTAGCATATTCTGCTTGGCTCTGCGGAGGCCAGAAGTGGTGGTATCGGCAAGTTACGTTGAGGTAGGCTACTTCTGGTTATGTTAGGTTATGTTAGGTTATGTTAGCATATATTTTAATTTAGTGCTTCACACTGCAGTGCGGCGGTGCTCTGCGCTCTACTGTGCTCTAGTGTATTCTGCTCGGCTATGGGGCGATCAGCAATAGTGGCCTATTCACGTTAGGTTTATATTGGTTACATTTGGTTATGTTATTTTTGGTTAAGTTGGGCTAGGGCTGATATGACTTTTGTGCCAAACACTACGGTTCGATGGGCTCCTGCGCTCTACTGTGCTCTTATATGTCCAGCGTTCTTCTCGGGATGCCAGCAATAGTGGTGTAGGTTTAGTCATTCTACGTTTGGTTTGGTTTGGTTACGTTATGTTTGGATAGTATGTGTCTGACTTTTGCGCTATACACTTCAATTCGGTAGATTTCCGCGCTCTACCGTGATCACGTGTGTTCTGCTTGGCTGTGGGGAGAACAGCAACAGTGGTCAGGGCTCGTGTGGTTTAGATATTCTCCGTTTCGTTATGTTTGGTTACGATAGGTTTAGTGAGGATGGATTCGTCTATTGTGCTATATGCAACGGTGGTCTCGAAGCGTTATGTTTAGTTAAATTACGTTTGGTCATGTCAGGTTACGTTAGGTACCGTTAGGACGGCTTTGAATATTATGCGTTACACTGCAATGCGGCCGTTGTCTGCGCTATACTATGCTCCATTATATTCTCCGTGGCTCTTGGGAAGTCAGCAACTGTCGCCCCGACTCGTTATGCTTCCTACGTGACCTATCCAAGCGTAATACGACCAAACGCAACTCAACACAACGTATCGCGCCACGGCCACTGTTGCTGCCCTCCCCGGAGTCTAGCAGACTATAGTAGAACACAGCAGAGCTCAGAAATCTACGTAATAGCAGTGCGTACCACGAACGTCAAAGCTGTCCAAACGTATCCCAAACGAACGTAACCCAAACAGACGTAGCCTAACCGAAACAAACTTGCCGGATCCACCATTGCTGGCCCCTCCAGAGCCAAGCTTAAGATACTATAGCCCTGTAGAGTGCTGGAACCCACCGAATAGCAGTGTTTGATACAGAAGTCATGGTCGTCCTAGCCAAACCAAGCCTAATCTAACCTAATCAATCGAAACATAGCCCAAACTGCCGTGCCACGACCGCCAATGCTAGCCTCACCGGAGTATAGCAGGGTATTGTAGAGCAAAGTAGAGCGCAGGAATCCACCGAATATCAGTGTATAGTACAAAAGTTGAACATATCCTATCCTAACATAACTAAATGTAACATAACGAAATGTAATCTAACCCATCATAACGAGCCACGGGTACTATCTCTGGCCTCCCCAGAGCAAAGCAGATAACACTAGATCACAGTGAAGTGCGGAAGTTCAGCGAATAGCTGCATATAGCGTAAAAGTCAAAGCTGTCCTTGCCTGACATAACCAAACGTAACGTAACACAGCCTAACGTGCCTAGACCATTATTGCTGAGCTCCCCAGAGTAAAGCAGAACATATTGGAGCAGTGCAGAGGGCAGGAGTTCACCGAATAACGGTGTATAGCACAGAAGTCAAAGATACCCTTACCTAGCGAGACCTAACTGTACCAAGCCAGACGTAACCTAACTCAACCTAACGCGCAGCTGCCGCTATTTCTGGCCTCCCCAGAGCAAAGCAGAGCATATTAGATCACAGTAGAGCGCAGAAGTTCAGCGAATAGCTGCGTATAGCGTAAAAGTCAAAGCTGTCCTGACTCAAACTAACCATACATAACATAACCAACCACACCCTAAACCAGTATAACATACAGACACAACTACCGCTCGCCTTCTTAGGGCGACGCAGAATATACTGCAGCTCATTCGAGAGCAGAAATCGGCCGCACTGCTGTCTACTACACAAAAGCCAAAGATATACTAACCAAGCATGACCAAACCTAACCTAACCAAACGTAGACTAACTCAAATTGTCATGCCGACACCGCTATTATACGCCTTCCCAGAGACAAGCAGAACATGTTGGAGCACAGTGTAGCGCAGAGATTCACTGAATAAGAGTGTTTAGCACAAAAGTCTAATCCATCCTAACCAAACGTAACCCACCCTAACCGAACCAAACGTCACATAACGAAACAAAACATTCAACGCTCACTACTGCTGGCCTGCCCAGAGACAAGCAGAGGAACATAGAGAAATGTAGAGCGCAGATATCGGCAGAAAAGCAGCGTATACCACAAAAGTCAAAGCTATCATTATCAAACCCAGCATAACGTAGCCATGCCAAACGTAGCATTACTCATGCTATCGTGCCGAGGCCACCATTTCTTTCCTCGCTGTAGCCAATCAGAACATATTAGGGCAATGTAGAGCGCAGAGGTCCAACGAATAACGGTGTATAGCACAGGAGTCGTAGGTACTTTCCTATCCTAACCAAACGAAACATTACCAAGCGCAAGCTAACATAACCTAACGTGCCGAGACAACTACTGATGTCCTCCCCAGAGCCAAGCGGAATACACTAGAGCACAGTAGAGCGCATACGTCCACCGCATAGCGTTGTGTAGCATAAGAGTCGGAGCTACCCTATCCCAAACTAACCAGACGTAACATAGCCAGCCGTAATATATAAATCTATCATTCCGAGACCACTATAGCTGGCCTCTCCAGATCCAATCAGAACATATTCGAGCACAGTAGAGCGCAGAAATCCACACAGTGGCAGTGTATAGCACAAAAGTCAAAGGTAACCTATGGTACCCTAACCAAACGTAACAAAACCAGTCGTAACCTAACCCAACACAAAGCGCCGCAGACACCATTTCTGGTTCCCCAGAGCAAAGCAGAGGATATTAGTTTATATTAGAGCGCAGAAATCCACCGAATGGTAGTGTATAGCACAAACGTCAAAGCTGCCCTAGCCTAACCTAACCAAAGTTAACATAACCTGCCCTAACCTAAGCCAACCTAACATGCCTAGACCACAATTACTTGGCTCCGCAGAGCAAAGCAGAATATATTAGAGTACTGTACAACGCAGAAATACACAGGATAGCAGTGTATAGCACAAAAATTTAAGCCATCGTTTCCTATCCTAACAAATCGTAACATAACCAAAGGTAACATATCTCGAGATAACGTGTCACGGTCACAATTGCTGGCCTCCCGAGAGTGGAGCAGTGCATAGTAGATCATTGAGGAGGGCAGAAATCATCCGTGGAGGAGTGTAAAGCACAAAAGTATAAGCTACCCTCTCCTAACCTCTGCAAACGTCATACAAACAAACGCAACGTATCCTAACCTAACGTGGCGCGACCACTATTGCTGGCCACCGCAGAGCTAAGCCGAATATGCTATGGAACACTAGAGCGTAGAAATCGACCGCAATGGAGTGAATAGGTCAAAAGTGGAAGGTATCCCGACCACACTTGACCGAACCTAACCTAGCCAAACGTAACATAACCCGACATAACGTGCCTAGGCCGCTATTGCTGACTCCCGTAGAGCCAACCAGAGTATCCTAGAACGCAGTAAAGGGCAGAAATCAGGGCCGCATTGCAGTGTCAAACGCAAAAGTCGAAGATAACCTAACCTAACCTGACCTTATATAACCTAGCAGAACGAGCCTAACTCAACCTAACGTGACGAGACCACTATTATTGGCCACATCAGTGTCAAGCTGAATATACTAGAGCCCAGTTGGTCGCAGGAATCCACCGCATTGCAATGTATAGCGCAAAAGTCAAAGATACCCTGACGAAACCAAACCTAACGTAAATTGTCCCGAACTATCGTGCTGCAACCACTATTTCTGGAGTTCCCAGAGCAAAATAGAGCATATTGGTGCACAGCGGAGTGCAGAGGCCCACTGAATAGCAGTGTATGTCACAAAAGTCGAAGATGCCCTCTCCTAACGTAACCTAACGTAACACAAGCAAACGTATCCTATATCAAACTAACGTTCCCAGACTGTTATTGCTGGTCTCCTCAGAGCAAAGCTGAACATATTATAGGAGAGTAGAGCAGAGTGGTAAGTAGGATCGCAGAGTGCAGCAGAAAAGTTGTAGCTAACCAAACCCAACCCAACCTAACATAACCTGCCCAAATGTAGCCTAACTCTATATATCGTGACGCAACCACGACTGCTGGACTCTCCAGGACAATGAAGAGTATAGTAGAGTTCAGATGAGAGCAGAAACCCACCGAATAACCGTGTATAGCACGAAAGTCATAGCTACCCTAGCCAAACTTAATCCTACCTGATGTAGACAAACGTAACCTAGCTAAAACGACCGTGCCACGACCACCATTGCCGGCCTCCCGAGGGGCGAGCAGAATAGAGTAGACCAATGTATAGTGCCCAAATGCGCCGAATATGAGTGTATAGAACAGCAGTCAAAGTTACCCTGCCTTATCCAAACCAAACATGACGTAAGTGAAGGTAACATAACACAAACTAACGTGCAGAGCCGACCATTGCAGGGCCACCCGCAGCCAAGCAGAATACACTAGAGCACAGTGGAGCGCAGAAATCCAACGAAAAGCATTATGTAACACAAAAATGAAAGCTATCCTCTCCTAACCTAACCAAGCTTAACATAACAGAACCTAACAAATGTCAGCCCAATGTGCCAAGATCACTATTGCTGCCCTCCCCAGAGCCAAGCAGAACATATTAGAGGAAAGCAGGGCGATGAAGTCTATAGAATCGCAGAGCATATCACAAGAGTTAAAGCTATCATATCATAACGCGGCCAGAGGCAGCAAAACCGAATGCAACCTAACATAAGTTAACGCTCCGAGGCAATATTGCTGTCCTCCACAGTGCCAAGCAGAACATGCTAGAGCGTAGCAGTTTTCCGTAATCCCGCGCAAAGCAGTGCATTGCACGAAAGTCAAGGCTGTCCTATCAAAACCTAAACAAGCGTACCATATGCAAACGAAGCATAAACCAACGTAACGTGCCAGGACGATCATTGCTGGCCTCGCTAGGGCCAAGCAGAATTTACTCGAGCACAGTGGAGGGCGGAAGTCCATCCAATAGCACCGCCCAGTGCTGGAGACGGAAGTATCCTCTCCTACCCAAAATACGTAACCCAATGAAGCGCAAAGGAACCCAACCTGGCGCCCGCGGTCACTACTTCTGGCCTACGCAGGGCCAGGCAGAGGATACCATGGCAAAGAAGAGCGCAAAAGTCGCCGAATAGATGTGTATAGGACAATACACAAAGACATTCTATCCTGACCAAACCATACGTAACATAAGCCACAGCAACCTACCTCAAACTACCATGCCGAGATCACAACTGCTGGCCTCTTCAGAGACAAGCAGAACACATAAGAGCGGAATAGAGCGCAGATATCCACCGAACAGCATGGTATAGCCCATAAGTCAAATATATCCTTTCTTTTTCTTCACGTGGGGGAAATCTTCCAATGATACGCGGCCCCCTTAGGGGAGGGGGCGGGGTTTTGTGGGATTTTTAACCATTAAAATCCCCACGATGGCCAGCCCTTTGCATTTCGGTGCGCCCTGGACTTCGCGGCGACGCAATTGCCAGGACGCCTCCGAGACGCAACCGCAGTTCCCTCTCGGCGCGACGATTAATCGCACCCGAAACGATCATGTCCATGCGCGCGAGACGGGTCGTTTACAGGCACACGCACACACACACACTCACACGAACACAACACGCATACCACCACACCGCAACGCACGCATATCCTGCGGACGCCGCGCGACCATCACGCGACGCCGCGCGCCCAGACCACGGTCCCTCGAACTGACGGGACCCCACACGTCAGCTCGTGGTCACCCTGACCTAGGTTACAACGGGAGAGAGGGACGGTCTCCCCGGCCGTAGGTACATGGTCGCTCGCAAAGGCGGAGGTCTAACGCGTTAACACATCCCGCAGTGCGCGCGCCGCCCTACGGCGCCGCGCTTGCAGCCTCCGCCGCCCTACGCGCGAGGAGCACGCGCTACGCTCGCGGGCTCTCTCCGCGGCCTCCTTCTGTAGCATAACCGCCTCGCAGAAGGAGACCACCTCACGCCACGCACCTAAGCCCTCCGTCATCCGCGCCACGACGACTGAGAGCGAAATGTCCCTACACACCGCGCGACACAGTACCCGGCGCTCGCGAGCCCACCCCGGACATTCCTCCAGCGTGTGCTGCGCCGTGTCCCACCCTTCCCCGCAGTGATGACACCGCGTGTCACGTTCCCGCCCGATGCGACGCAGGTACTCCCCGAAGCACCCGTGCCCGGTTAGCACCTGTGTCAGGCGGAATGTGTGCCGGCTGCCGCTGCGCCCCCATCCGCCCAATACGGGGAGCACAGCCTCGATCACCCGGTGCCGCCGGCTACACGGCTTCCTCAGCCGAGCTCGCCAGGCGGTCATCAAAAGCTCTCGAACCCTTCGCCTCAACGAAACGGACCCCTCTTCAGGAGCACCGCCGTCGCCAGCGTGTAGGAGACCGTAGATACGGGCCTCCCACACCGCTTGCAGTTCGAAAGGCGGGACACCCGCCAGGAACATCGCCGCCTCGTGGGATATCGTGCGGTCACAGCGCACGACCATGGTCGCCATCCTGTGAGCGACTCGCCGGAGAATCGCCAGACTGCGCGGATCAGCGACCGGGTCGTTCACCCAGATCGGAGCCCCGTAAAGTGCCACCAAGTGAACGAACCCCGTGTAGAGGCAGCGCACACTCCCGTCTGGCCCACCCACGTTGGGTAGCAGGCGACACAGCGCCCGCGCCATACCTTCCAGGCGTGGTCCCAGCGAATGAAAATGCTCGTCGAACTTCCAGTGGCTATCGAGGACGAGTCCAAGATATTTCATACGGTCCCGTACGACTGTCACGACGTTCCCCACGCGCATCAGGGACTTGGGCGGCTTCCCGTGGTGCCGATGGCAAAACCACGTTGCCTCGGTCTTCTCGTGGGAGATACTCAGCCCCAGCAGCTGGATGCTATTCGCGACGATGGCCACGCCGCCTTCCGCGCGCAGCGTGGCCTCCTCCAAACTCGACCCGGCAGCCATCACCAGCGTCTCGATCGCGTAACACCTCAGGCTCAGGCCGCGGTGGACGGGAGTGCGCATCACGGCGTCGTACGCCGGGTCCCAGATGATCGTCCCGAGTACCGATCCCTGTGGAACATCGTCCGGAATACTTGATCGGGCGCTCCGCCAAATAGTCGCCGATCACCGCCATCATGTATTGGGGAATCCTGTGGTACAACAGGGCACACAGGATGGCGGCCCAGGGCAGGGTGTTGAAGGCGTTGGCGATATCCACAGCGACCGCCAGCACCACACCGCCACGGTCGACGGCAGCCTCCGACAGGGTACGAACGCGCTTGATCGCGTCGATCCTCGACCGACCATGCCGGAATCCGAACTGGCTGAAGCTGAGATCGGGACCCACGTTCGTTAAATGCTCTCGGAGGCGGGCAGCAAGAACGCGCTCGAAGAGCTTGCCCGCCTCGTCGAGCAGGCATATCGGCCGATATGCCTTCGGAGATTTCGGGGGCTTCCCTAGTTTCAGGATCAGCACGACCCTCGCTCTCTTCCAACATGCCGGGAATCGACCGGTCCTGAGGCAGCTGTCGAACAGCCGTCGCACACGGTCGCCCACGCTTCCAGAGCCAGTGCAAATGCTCGGCCTGGGATGCCGTCCGGTCCGGGGGCGGTGCTCATCGCCCCCATCCTGACGACCGCACGGCACAACTCCCCGCGCGAGACCCCCAGCTCGTCGGACCACCCGACCAGTTCCGACCGCACTGCAGCGGGATGAACCCGATCCGCCGCCACCACAGGGAAGAGGGTCCATGACGAGAACACCATTGCTGTCCTCCACACATGCAATCAGAGTGTACTAGAGCACAGTAGTGCGGAAGAATCCACCGAATGGCAGCGTAAGGCACAAAAGTCTTAGCCATACTCTCCTAACCTAACCAAACGTAACATAAGCAAGCGAACCAAGACTCGGCCTAACGTACCCAGAACACTACTTCTGGCATCCACATATCCAAGCAGAACATACCGGAGCACAGTAGAGCGCAGATATCCACCGAATAGCGGTGTATGGCGCAAAAGAAAAAATAGTGCCGCCTAACCTAACCAAGCGTAACCTAAGCAAACGTAGCTAAACCAAACCTAACGTGCGGAGAACACTACTGCTGGAGTCCCCAGATCCTAGCAGAATATGCTAGAGCGTAGTAGAGCGCAGAAACCCACCGCATTGCAGTGAACAGCAGAAAAGTCAGACGAACCCTGGCCGAACCTGACCTTACCTAACCCACCCAAACGTTGTGTAACTAAGCATGACGTGGAGACACCAATATTTCTGGCCTCCCCAGAGCCAAGCAGGGCGCAATAGAACACACTAGAGCGCAGGAATCCACCGAATAGCAGTGAATAGCACTGAGGCCAAATTAACCTACCCTAACCTAGACAAACGTAACACACCCAAACGAAGCCTAACTCATCCTGACAAGACCGGAACACACTTGCTGGACGCCACAGATTCAAGCAGTATGTACTAGAGCACAGTAGAGCGCAGAAATCCACCGCATTGCAGTGAATAGCACACAGGGCATAGATAACCAAACTTAACCCGACATAACCTCACCTAACCGAACGAAGCATAGCTCAACATCACGTGCCACGGTGACTACTCCATGCCACCCCAGACACAAGCAGAATATAGTAGAGCAGAGTAGGTCACAGAAGTACAACGAACGTCAGTGTGTAGCACGAAAGTAGAAGCTATACAAACCAAACGTAGCCCAACCGGAACCAACCAATCATAACGTAACTCAACCTAGCGTGCCGCGGCCACTAGTGCCCGCATCCCCGGGAATCGAACAGGGTATATCAGAGCAATGTAGAGCGCAGAAGTCCAACGAAGAGCAGTGCATAACGCAAAAGTCGAAGGTATCCTAACCTGACCTGACCTAACCAAACGTAAAGGAACGAAGCATTGCTCAGCTTAACGTGTCGCGAAAGCTGCACCTGGCCCACGGTGCAATGCGTAATGTAGTATCCACATGAATGCAGTTAATAGCACGAGATTCAAAGCTATCCTAAGAAAACTTAACCCAACCTAGCACAACGAAATGTAACCTAACTCAACCTGACGTGCTACGACCACTATTGTTCGCCTCCCCAGGGTAGTGCAGAGTACAGTGGAGGGATCTAGAACGCAGGAATCCCCCGAATAGCAGTTTATACCGCGAAAGGTAAAGAAATCATAACCGAGCCATCCTAACCTATCCCACCGGAACGTAACATTGCTCAACCTAACGTGCCGATACCACCATTACTGGACACAGCAGAGCCAAGCAGAGCATATTAGAGCATATTATACTGCAGAAGCCCAACGGATAGCGGTGTATAGCACAAAAGAAAAAGTAGCATATCCTTTCCTAGCCAAACGTAGCAAAACCAAATGCAACCTAACGCAAACTAAGAAGACGAGGCCACTAAGGCTGGCCTCCATGAAGACAAGCAGAATGTACTAAAGCCCAGTAGTGCGCAGAAACCCACTGCGTTGCAGTCAATTGCACAAATGTAGACGTTGTCCTAACCTAATCAGACCTTGCCCAACACGACCAAACGTAACATTCAATTGCACAAATGTAGACGTTGTCCTAACCTAATCAGACCTTGCCCAACACGACCAAACGTAAAAAAATCGCATCTTGACGTGCCGAGACCACCATCGCAGGCCTCCCCAGAGCCAAGTAGAAAACATTGGAACACATTAGAGCGCAGAAATTTGCAGATAGCTGTGTATAGCACAAAAGGCAGGGCTACCATGTCCTAATATATCCAACCTTAACATAACCAGACGCAACATAGCTAAACCTAACGTGACACTGCCACTATTGCTGGCCTCCCCAGGGCCGAGCAGAATGTAATAGAGTGCAGTTGGGCGCAGGAGTGCACCGAACAACATTGTATGCGACGAAAATCAAAGATGCAATTGCCGAAACTAACCCAACGCAAGCTAACCAAACGTAACCTAAGCCAACCCAACGTGCAGGGTCAAATATTGCTGGGATTCCCAGTTCTAAGCTTAACTTAGTAGAGAACAGTACAGGGCAGAAATACTCCGAATAGCAATGTATAGCACGAAAGTCTAAGTTAACCTGACCGAGCTTAACATACCTTAACCTAACCAAACGTAATCTAATACAGCCTAACGTGCCGCGACTGCTATTGATGGCCTTCACGGAAACAAGCAAGAAATATTAGAATACAGTAGGGCGCAGAAATACACAGATAGGCGTGTTAGCACGAAAGTCTAAACTATCCCATCCTAGGCTCCCGAGCGTAATGCAACCGAACGCGGCATGGCTCTACCTAACGTGCCGAGACCACAATTGCTGGCCTCCCTAGAGCCGGGAGGCGTATAGTGGAGCAATGTAGAACGAAGAAATCCGCCGCATAACAGTCTGTAGCACAAAAGTCAAAGCTAATCTGTCCTAACCGATCCAAACTTAATGTTGCCAAACGCAACCTAACTTATCCTAATGTGACGAGACCATTATTACTGGCCTCCACAGAGTCACGCAGGGTATACTAAAGCAATATAGAGCGCAGAAATACGCCGAACAGCAGTGTATAGCACAAATGTCACAGCTATCCTATTCTAACCTGTCCAGATATACAATATCCAAACGCAACCTAAATTATCCTAACGTGACGGGACCACTATAGCTGGATTCCACTAGGCAAAGTAGACTATACTAGAGCACGGCAGAGCGCCGGAAGCCTGCAAAGGGCAGCGAACAGCACAGATGTCAAAGATAACCTATCCCTACCTGACCTAGCCGAATCTAACCAAACGTATGCTAACTAAACCTAACGAGACGACACCACTATTACTGGCCTGCCCAGTGCCAAGCAGAACATAGTGGAGCACAGCAGAGCGCAGAAATCCACCGAATACCAGTGTATACCACGAAAGTCAAAGCTGTGCAGGCATAACTCAAACACAAGCTACATAACCAAACGTAACCCAACCCAACCTAACATGCCGAAACCGCTATTGCTGGCATCCCAGTGCCAACCTGAACATATTAGAGCACAGTAGAGTGCAGGCATCCGCCGAATACCCGTGTGTAGTTCAAAAGTGATGGCTATCCCCTCATAGCCTAGCCAACCGTAATGTAACCCAACGTAACATATCTCTGCCTAACGCGCAGCGACCAGTATTACTGGCATCCTCAGCGTCGAGCGGAGTATAGCCGAGCACAGTAGAAAGCAGAAATCCACTGAATAACAATCTCTGCCAAGAAAGTCAAACCTATCTATACCTAACCCAAACAAGCGTTCCCTAACCAGACGTAACCTAACTCAATCTAAGGTACCTAGAACACTATTTCTGGCCTTCCCAGTGCCAACCGGAAATTACCGGAGAACAGTAGAGCGCAGAAATCCATAGAACCGCTATGTATAGCAGAATAGTCGAAGCTATCCGAACATAACTTATGCTAACATGACATAACGAAACGCAACCTCTCCAAACCTAAGGTACCAAGACAACAATTACTGGCTTCCCCGAGCCATGTAGCACATACTGGGGCACAGCAGAGCGCAGAGGTGCACCGAATTGCAGTGTACAGCACTAAAGCGGAAGATATCCCATTCTAGCCTTGCCAAATCTTACCAGCCGAAACAGAACATAACACAACCTATCTTGCTGCGACCACTATTCCTGGCGTCCCCGCAAGCAAGCAGTTTTTCTAAGCTGACAGTAGTACGCAGTAGTCCATGGAATAGATGTGCCTAGCAGAGAAGTCTAAGCTACCATAACCTATCCAACCGTAACGCTACCAAACGTAACCGAACAAAGGCTGACGATCCGCGGCCACAATTCCCAGTCTCCACAGAGCATAGCAGACCATTTTAGAGGAGAGTAGATCGCAGAAATCCATAGAATCGCAGTGTACAGCAGAAAAGTCAAAGATACCCAAGTCTAACCAAAACAAACGTAACCTAGCCTAACGTGCCGATACCCGACGTAGCGTGCCGCGACCACTATTGCTGGCCTTCCCAGGGTCCAGCAGATGATACTAGAGCTCAGCAGAGAGCAGAAATCAAGCGTACCACTGTGTACAGCACGAAAGTCAAAGCTATCATATCCTAACCTGAAGAATGGTACCGTAACAAAAGGAAATCTGACACATCCTAACCTGCCGAGGCCAATGTTGCTTACCTCCTGAGGGTCGAGGAGAGGCATGTGGAGCAATACAGAGAGCATATATTGACCGAGTAGCAGTGTATATCACAAAGGGGATAGCAAACCTAACCCAACAAAACCTACCCTAGCCAAGCCGAACGTAGCCTAACTCGACGTAACGTGCCGAGGCAACTATTGCTGGTCTCCCATGAGTCGTGCAGAACATATTGGGGCTCAGTAGATGGCAGAAATACACCGATTAGCAGTGCACGGTACAAAAGTAGACACTATCCTAACCAATTTCGGCCTAAGCTGAACTAACCGCACGTAGCATAACTCAACATAACGTGCCGATACCACTATTGCTGGGCTTCCCAATACCAAGCTGAAAATACTAGAGCACTGTAGAGCGCTTGAGTACGACGAATAGCATTGTATAGTATAAAAGTCAAAGATATCATCACCTCACCGTTCCAAACGTAACAGAAACCAAAGCCTTCTATCTCAACCTAACGTGCCGGGACCAGTATTTCTGTTCCCCCTAGAGCCAGGCAGGACATATTACTGCGCTGCAGAGTGCAGAAATCTACCGAATGGCAGTGTATGACAAATAGGTCAAAGATAATCTATCCTAACCTAGCCAAACCTTATCTACCCAAACGTAGCATAACACAAACCATCGTGCCACGACCACTATTCCTGGCGTCCACGGAAACAAGCGGCGTACCATAGCGCGTGGAAGTGCGCAGAAGTACATAGAGCAGGAGAGCGTAGCACAAAAGTCAAAGATATGCCAACCTAATCCATCGTAACTTAACCTAACCAAACGTAATCTAACTCAACCTAACGTGCCGCGACGGCTATTGCTGGCCTCCCCGGAGCTATGTTGAACATATTATCAGAGAGTGGCGCGCAAAAATCCATGCAATCGCAGTGTATGGCTAAAAAGTCGAAGCAATACAAAGCTAGCGCATGCCAACGCAAACATGACGAGCGTAACATAACTGAGACTAACGTGCCGCGTCCTGAATTACTGTTTGCCCAGAGCAAAGCAGAACACATTACAGCGCAGTCAAGTGGAGAAATCAACCGAAAGGCAGGTTGTAACACAAAAATCGTAGCTATTCTATCCTAACCTAACAAATCGTGACACCACCAAACGTAACAAAGCTAAACCAAACGCGCCGCGACCACTATTGCTGTCCTCCACACAGCCAGTCAGAATACACCCGAACGGAGTAGAGCGCAGAAATCCGCCGCATTGCAGTGTAAAGCACAAAAGTCAAAGATATCCTAGCATAACCTACCCTAACCTAACACAGCCAAGCGTAACATGTCTCATCCAAACTTGTCGCGACCACTATTGCAGGCCTCCCGAGAGCCGCGCATTATATGCTAGGGCGCAGTTGAACGCAGAAATCCGCCGCAATGTTGTGTAAAGCGGAGAAGTAAAGAACACCATACCATAACCGGACAAAACCTAATCAAACCAAACGTAACCAATCCCAACCAAACGTTCCTATCCCACTGTTTCTGGCAGCCGCACCGTTAAGCAGGGTACATCGGAGTGGAGCAGATCGCTGTTGTCCATATAGCGGCAGTTTGCAGCACGATGGTCAGATATCCCAACCTAACCCAGGCAAACCTAACATAGCCAAACGTAACCAAACAAAACCCAATGCGCTACGGCCACCATTTCTGGAATCCCGATAGCAAAGCAGGGAACATTAGACCACAGTAGAGCGCAGAATTCCACCGAATAGCAGTCTACCTCACAAAAGTCAAAGCCACCCTATCCTGAACTAACCAAGCCAAACATAACCAAACGCAGCCTATCTCAACCTAACGTACCGAGACCACTATTGCTGGTCTCCATAGCGCCGAGCAGAGTATAGTAGAGCAACGTATAGCGCAGTAATCCGCCGCATTGCAGTGTGCACCACAAAAGTCAAAGATATCCTTACCTAACTTGTCCTAACCTAACCTAACCGAAAGTAGCCTAACTAAACGTAACGTGCAGAGAATACTAATGCTGGACTGGCCAGAGCCAAGCAGAGCATATTAGAGGAATGTAGAGCGCCGAAATCTACCACATAGCGGTGTATAGTATAAAAGTAAAAGCTAAGCTATCATAACCTAGCCAAATGTAGCATAACCAAATGTCAACCATCTCAACCTAACGTGCCGAGACCACTGTCGTTGGCCTCCCAAGAGCCACGCAGAACATACTAGAGCGCAGTGGAGAGCAGAGGCCCCCCAAAAGCAGCCTTTACCAAGAAAGTCAAAGTTATCCGGACCTCACCCAAACTAACGTAGCCACACCGAACGTAGCCTAACCCAACGTAACCTGCAGAGACCACCATTACTTGCCTCTCCAGAGTCGTGCAGAGTACAGTAGACCAATGTAGGGCATAGAAGTCCTGCGAATGATGGTGTAAAGCGGAAAAGTCGAAGTCAACATTTCCTAACCTAACCAATCCTAACATTACCAAACGTAGCCTAACGGAACCTAACGTGCTGCGAATACTATTGCTGGCTTCCCCAGAGTCAAGCAGAATATGATGGCGCACAGTGGCGCACAGAAGTGCACAGAAAATCAGTGTTGAGCACATATGTCACAGCAGTCCTGACCTAACCCAGCCTAACCTAACTTAACCAAACGTAATCTAACAAAGCCTAACGCGCCGCGACCAGCATTGCTGGCCTCTGCAAACACAAGTAAGGCATAATAGAGTAGGGTAGAGCGCTGGAATCCACACAATCCCAGTGTATAGCAGTAAAGTAGAAGCTAGCCAAGCGACGCCAAAGCTATCGTAACCTAGCCAAACGTATCCTTTCTCAACCTAACTTGCCGAGACCACGATTGCTGGCCTCGCCTTCGGTGAGCCGGCCATATTAGATGGGAATAGGTCTCTGGGGTCCATGGAATGGCAGTGCATATCACGAAAGTCAAAGATACCTCAACCTAACAAAAACGAACCTAACCTAACCTATCGCAACGCAACTCAACCTTACGCACCGCGGCCACTATGCCTGGAATTCCCAGAGCAAAGCAGTGCACGTTAGACCCCAGTAGAGCGTGGAAATCCACCAAACAGCAGTGCCGAGGCCTAAAATCAAAGCCACCCTAGCGTATCCTAACGAAACGTAACACAGCAAAACGAAACCTAACACATCCTGACGTGCATAGGCCACTATTGCTGACATCCGCGGAGCTAAACAGAATATACTAGAGCAAAGTAGAGAGCAGAAATCCGCCGCACTGAAGTGTAAAGCACAAAGACTTGGATATCCTAACCGAACCGGACACAACGTATCCTAACCAAACGCAGCCTAACAAAACCTAAAGTGCCGAGACCACCATTGCTGGCATCGCCAACGCCAGGCAGAGCATATTAGAGCACAGTTGAGAGCATAATGCCATCGAACAGCGGTGTACAGTGCAAAGGTCTGAGCTATCCTGTCCTAGCCTAACCAAACGTAACATAAGCAGACGTGACGTAACCCAACCTGACGTACCGTGACCACTGCTGCTGGCCGCCACGGGACCAAGCAGGTCAGAGTAGAACACATTCGAGTCAGTATTCCACCGGGTAGCAGTGTGTAGCACGATAGTCAAAGGTGCCACATCTTAACATAGCCAATCATAACACTGCCAAACTTAACCGAACTAAACTAAACGTGCAGCCGCAAAATTGCTGGCCTCGCCAGAGACAAGCAGAACTTATTAGAGGAGAGTAGGGCGCAGATGCCCATAGAACCGCAGTGCGCAGCAGAAGAGTCAAAGGTATCCTATACTAGCCTAAACTGACATAACCAAACCTAATGTAGCTAAACTCAAAGTAGCGGGCCGCAACCACTAATTCCGTCCTCCCCTGGGTCTAGCAGAATGGAGAAGATCACAGTGGAGGGCAGGAATCCATCGAATAGCTGTGTATATCGCGAAAGCCATAGCTGCTCCAGAGAAGCTCAACCCAACTTAACCAAACCAAACGTAACCTAACTCGGAAAAACGAGACGCGATCGCTATTGCTGGCCTCCCCAGTGCGAAGGAGAACATATTAGAGCGCAGCAGCGTCCAGAAGTCAACCGTACATAAGTGTACAGCACAAAATCCGGAGATATCCTATTGTAACTTGTCCAAACGTAGTATAACCAAACGCAACATAGCTTAACCTAGAGTGCCGAGACCGCAATCGCTGGACTCCCCAGAGCCAAGAAATATATACTGGAGAACAATAGAGCGCAGTAAGCCGCAAAATAGCTGTGTACAGCACAAAAGTCAAAGATATCATAACCGAGCATTACCAAGCGTGTTACAGCTAAACCAATCGTGCCGAGACCACTATTGCTGGCCTCCTCAGAACCAAGTGAAACGTACTAGAGCACAGCAGACCGCAGAAATCCGCCGAACAGCAGACTATGCCACGAAAGTCAAAGCAAACCACTCATAACCCAAACTAACATCACCTAACCAAACGTAGCATATCCCAACCGAACGTGCCGAGAACCATTTTACTGATGTCCCCAGAGTGGAGCAGTGTGCAGTACAGCAATGTAGAGAATTGGATTCCTCCGAATTGCGGAGTAAAGCACAAAAGCCAAAGCTATCCTATCCTAACCGGACTAATCGTGACATTACCAAACGTAACCTTACTCGTCCTATCGTGCCACAACTGCAATTGCTGTCGTCCCCATGGCCGAGTAGAGTATAGTAGAGTAACGGAGAGCGCAGAAATTCACAGAAAGGCAGTGTATAGCACAAAATTCAAAGTTAACCTAACCTAACCTAACCAAGCGCAGCTTACCCAAACGTAAGCTAACAAAGCCTACAGTGCCTAGACCAATATTGCTGGCCACCCCACCGCCTAGCAGAACATATTGGGGGAGAATGGACAGCAGAAGTCAATAGGGTGGCTGTGTATAGAAGAAAGGTCAAAGCTATCGAAACGTAACCCATGCTAACATAACCTAACGAAACGTGACCTAACAAAATCGAACGTGCAGCGGCCACTATTTCTGCCCTCCACACAGCAAAGCAGGGTATATTAGAGCACAGTAGCACGCAGAAGTCCACCGAATATCCGTGCATTGCACAAAAGACAAAGCTATCCTGTCATAACCTAGACAACTTTAACGTTACCAAACGTAAGGAAACTCAACCTAACGTGCTCGACTACCATTGCGGGACTCCCCAGAGGCAAGCAGAGAATACTAGACGCGAGTAGAGCGCAGAAAGCCATAGAACCGCGGTGTACAGCAAAGACGTCACAGATACCAAGGCCTAACCCAAAGTAACATAACAAAACATGACATAGCCATACTCAACGTAAGGTGTCGCGGGAACTATTGCTGGCCTCGCTAGTGCCATGCAGGTCAAAGTGGAGTATAGTAGAATGCAGTAGGCCACCGAATAACTATGTACATTTCGAAATTCAAAGTTATCCTAACAAAATTTAACCTAACTTACCCTAACCAAACGCAACATTACTGAACCTTACGTGCCGCGACCATTATTGCAGGCATCCCCAGAGTCGAGTAGAGTATAGTAGAGTAGCGAAGAGCATAGAAATGCACCGAATAGCAGTGTTCAGCGCAAAAGTCACAGCTATAATGTCCTAACCTAACAAATCGTAACATTACCAAATGTAACCGAACACAACCTAACGTGCTGCCACCGCTATTGCTGGCCTCGTCAGTGCCAAGCAGAAAATATTAGACGACGGTAGAGCGCAGAAATCCAAATAATTGAAATGTAAAAAACTAATGGCGAAGCCACCGTTACCAAGCACAATCTAACCTAACTTAACCGAACGTAACGTAACTCAACCAAACGTGACACGACCACTATTGCTGGCCTTCCCATAGACAAGCAGGGGAAAGCAGACCAATGTAGAACTCAGAAGTCTGCCGAATAGCAGTGTGTTGCACAAAAGTCGAAGCTATTCCAACCAAACGTAAACAAATCTGCAGGGAATATTTAAGGATTATAGAGCGAGGAAATCGACGAAATAGCGGTGTATAGCATGAAAGTCAAAACTATCCTATAATAACCTAACCAAACGTAACATATCCAAGCGTTAAACGACTCAACGGAAAAGGCCGAGACAGCTGTTGCTTGCCTCCCCAGAGCAACGCAGAACATACTACAGCGTAGTAGAGAGCAGAAGCAATCAGAAATCAGTCTTTACCACGAATGTCAAAGTTATCCAAGCCTAACCCAAACGAACATAACCACAACGCACGTAGCCTAACGCAACCCAACCTGCCGAGACCACCATTACTTGCCCCCCCTCCCAGGGTTGGGCGGAGTACAGTAGGGAAATGTAGAGCGCAGGAATCCTCCGAATAGCGGTATACAGCACAAAAGTCGAAGCTACCGTGTTCCAACCTAAACAGTCGCAACACTACCAAACCTAGCCTAACGAAACCTACCATGCCGCGGACACTATTGCTGGCTTCTACAGAGACAAGCAGAATATGATAGAGCACAGTGGAGGACAGAATTCCATAGGATATCCGCGTTGAACGCATATGTCAAAGCTATCCTGGCCAAAACCAACCCAACCTAACATAACCAAACGTAATCTATCTCAGCCTAACGAGCCGCGACCAGTACTGCTGAGCTCCACAAGGTCAAGCAGAGCATACTGGAGGAGAGCAGAGCGCAGGAATCCACAGCATCTCAGTGTACGGCAGAAAATTCGCAGCTGCCCACTACAAACCTAACCAACCGCAAAATACCCAAACGCAAGCTAACAAAACATAAGTAGCCGCGACTGATAATTCTGGCCTTCCCAGTGTCGAGCAGAACATAATACAGCGCAGGGATCCAACGACAAGAGGTGGATACCACGAAAATCATAGCTATAAATGGTTAAAGCAAATTAACATAACCTATCCTCACGTTTGCTATCACAACCTAACGTGCCGTGACCACTATTGCTGACATCGGCAGAGACAACCAGAAAATACTGGAGCACGGTAGTGCGCAGAAATCTGCCGCATTGCAGTGTAAAGCACAAAAGTCCGTGATATCCTAACATACCCTGGCCTAACCAAACCTAACAGAGCGTTGGCTATCCCAACCTAACGTGCGGAGACCACAACTGCTGACAACCCCAGAGCCAAGCAGAGCATGCTAGAGCACGGTAGTGCGCAGAAATTCACCGAATAGCATTGTAAAGCTGAAAAGGGAGAGCTATCCCAACCTAACATAAATGAACGTAACCTCTCTCAACCTAACGCGCCAAGACCACAATTTCTGGCCTGCGCAGAGCCAAGCAGAATATACTAGAGAACAGTAGATCATAGAAAACGACCGTATTGTCTTGAATAGCACAAAAGTCAAAGATATCCTAACATTGCATGACCTAACCTAACCAAACCAAGCGTAGACTAACTAAACCTAACGATACTAGACTATTACTGCTGGCATTCCCAATGCCAGCAGAACAAACCAGAGCACAATAGAGCGCATAAATCCACAGAACAGCAGTTTATACCACGGAAGTCAAGGCTATGCAAACCCAACCCAAACTAACGTTACCTAACCAAACGTAGCATAAAAATACCTAACGTGCCGAGACCACTATTACTGGTCTCCTCAGAGCCTAGCAGAGCTCAATAGAGCACAGCAGGACGCAGGAATCCTCCGAACAGCAGCGTCTAGATCAAAAGTCGTAGCTATCCTGGCCTTACCTAGCAAAACGTAGCATAACAAAGTGTAACCCAGCCGGACCGAACGTGACGAGACCACTACTGCTGACTACCACAGAGCCAACCAGAATATACTAGAGCATAGTAGAGCGCAGGAGTCCGCCGCATTGCAGCGTAAAGCACAAGGGTCAAAGATATCCTAACCTAAGCTCACCTAACCTAACCTAACCAAACGTAGCATAACCCAAAGATGCGTGTCGTTACAGCTATTTCTGGCCCTCCCAGAGCCAAGCTGAACATATCAGATCACAGTGGGTCGCCAAAACGCATCGATCAGCAGTGCACAGCACAAAAGTCAGAGCTGCTCTCCTAACCAGCCCAACCGTAACTTATCCAAACGTAGCATCATTCAACCTTACGTGCCGAGACCACTATTGCTGGCCTCGCCAGAGCCAAACAGAGTACACGACAGCACAGTAGATCACAAATATCCGCGGCGTTTCAGTGTATAGGAAAGGAGGCAAAGGTATCCTAACCTAATATGCACCAGGCTATCAAAACCAGATGTTGCCTAACTCAGCATAACGTGCCAAGATCACTACTGCTGTCTTTCCCAAAGCCAAGCTGAACTTAGCAGATCAGAGTGGAGCGTAGAAGTCCATCGAACAGCAGCTTACAACGCAAAAGTCATAGCAGCCCTAGTCCAACCTAACCAAACGTAACATACCCAAAGGTAGCCAAAATCAAACTAACCTGCCTGGATCACTATTACTGATCTCCCCAATTTCGAGCAGAGAACAGTAGTGCAATGTAAAATGTAGAAATACGAAGTATGGCAGTGCATAGCACAGAAGTCACAGCTACCCTATCCTAGCCTGTCCAAGCGTAGTTTACCCAGGCGCAACCTAACCTAACCTAACGAGCCAAGACCACTGTTGGTGTATTCCTCAGGGCCAAGTAGAATATACTAGAGCAGAGCAGTGCGCAGAAAGATTCCAAAGAGCAGCGAGTGTCACAAACGTCAGAGACATCCTAACCATACCTGATCGAACCTATCCCAGAATAACGTGAACTATCTTAACCTAACGAGTCGAGACCGTTAACGCTGGCCTCCCCAGTGCCAAGCAGAACATACATAACACAACCCACCACAACATAACCAGACGTAGCATGAATCAAACTTTCGTGCAACGACCACTACATCTGGCCTCCCCAGGGTCGAGCAGAGCATAGTAGGTCAATGTGGGGCGCAGGAATCGAACGAATAGCAGTGTATATCGAATAAGTCGAAGTTACCCTAACCGAATCTGACCTACCCTAACCTAATAGTACGAAGAATATCTAAACATAATCAGCCGAAACCTCTATTGCTAGCCTCCCCAGAGCCAAGCAGGGTGTGCTAGATAACAGGAGAGCGCAGAAGTCCACCGGATTGCATTATATACCACGAAAGTATAAACTATCCAAACCTAACCCAAGCTATCGTAACACAGCCAAACGTAGCCTAATACAACCTAACTTACAGAGTCCACTATTGGCGGCGTCCCTAGAGACAAGAAGAGCATATTCGAATACAGTGTGGCGCAGAAATCCACGGAATAGCAGTTTATATCGCAGAAGTCAAAGCTATCCTAGCCTAACCTAGACAACCATAACACAACCAAGCGTAACCTAACCAATCCTAACGTGCTTAGACCACTATTGCTGGATTCCCAAGAGCTGTGTAGAGCATAATAGAGCTCTGCAGACCGCAGAAAGCCCCCAAAGTGCAGCGCATAGCACAAATGTCAAAGATACCCTAACCTTACCTGGCCTAACCAAACCAAACCGCACGCAGCCTAATTAAACTAAACGAGCCGATACCGCCATTGCCGTCTTTCCCAAAGACAAGCTGTACGTATCAGGTCACAGTAGAGCGCTGAAATCCACCGAATAGCAGTCCGTGCCATGATAGTAAAAGCTACCCAGACATAACCGGGCAAACATGAGCTAACCAAACGTAACGTAACTAAACCTAACCTGCCGGGAACACCATTGCTGACATCCACATATCGAAGCAGAGTATACTAGAGTACTGTGAAGTGTAAAAATCGACCGCACTGACGTGGGAAGCAGAAAAGTCGAAAATATCCTCTCCAAACCTTGCCTAACCTAGTCTAACCAAACGTAACGTAGCTCAGCCTATCGTGCCGCGACCACGATTTCTGGCCTCCCCAGAGCAGTGTACATCACAGGAGACAAAGCTTCTCTATCCTAACCTGACCAAACGTATCTTAAGCATACGTAACTTATCTCAGCCTAACGTGACGAGACAGCAATTGCTGGCCTCCACAGTGTCGATCAGACTATTGTAAAGCACAGTAGAGCGCAGATATCGACCGAGTAGCAGCGTATAGCACAAAAGTCACAGCTAACCCGACCAAACCTAACCTAACCGAGCCAAGCAAAGAATAACCCAGCTCAACCAAGTGAGCCGAGACCACAATTGCTGGGCACCCGGAGCCAAGCAGAAGGTGCGAGAGCATAGTAGATCGCAGATAGACATCAAATTTGAGTGTACAGCTCAAAAGTCAGAAGTATCATAACCTAACCTACCATAACCCAACCTAATCAAACGTAGGCTGCCTGAACCTGAATTGCCGCGACAACCGATGATGGCCTTCCCGCAGTCAAGCAGAGTATATTGGAGCACTGTATAGCGCGGGAATCCACCGAGAAACAGCGTATACCTAGAAAAACATATATATCCGTACAAAACCCAAGCAAACATAACCTAACCAAACGTAGCCTGAAGCAACATAGCATGCCGGGACACCTACTACTGGCCTTTCCAGAGACGAGCAGAGTATAGTATATCAACGCAGAGCGATCAAATCCACCGAACAGCAGTCTATGGCATATAAGTCAACTCCACCCTGTCCTATCTTATCCAAACGTAAAGTAAAGATACGTAACCTAACATAACCGAACGTGCCGTGGCCACTGCTGCTGGCCCCTCCGGAGACAAGCGGGGCATACTGGAATATAATAGATCGCAGAAAGCCACCAAATAGCAGCGTATAGCACAAAAGTCAAAGATATCTAACCTAACCTCACCTAACCTCACATAACCAAGCGTAGAATAACTAAACCTAACAAGCCGAGGCCTCTATTGCTGGCATACGCAGAGCCAAGCAGAACATATTAAAGCACAGTAGAGCGCACAAATACACGGAATAGCAGTGTATAGCGAGAAAGTCAAAGCTGTCCCCGCCTAACATAACCAAACGTAACATAAACGTGCGCAACATAACTGAGCCTATCCTGACTAGACCACCAACGATGGCCTCCACACAGGCAAACAGAATATACTAGAGCACAGTAGAGCGCAGGGATCTACCGAATAGCATCGTATAGCAGAAAAGTCAAAGCCATCCTTACCAAACTTAACCTAACCTAACCAATCCGAGAGTAACGCAGCAAAACCAAGCGTGCAACGACCGCTATTGGCGGCCTCACGGGAGGCAAGCAGAGTTTAGCGGAGCAATGTAGAACGCTGGAATCGTACGAAAAACAGTGTAAAGCACAAAAGTCGGAGCAACACAACCGAGGCTAACCATACCTAGCCTAATCAAGCGTAACATAACACAACCTAACGTGCCGAGGGCACTACTACTCGCATCCATAGAGACAAACAGATTGTAATAACGAACAGAAGATCGCTGATTTCCATAGAGTAGCAGTGCGTAGCGCAAAAGTGAGAGCCACCCTAACAAAACGTAACCTAACCTGACCCAACCGATAGTAACAAAACACAACCAAGCGTGCCACGAATGCTTTCGCTGGGCTACCCAGAGACAAGCAGATGCTAGTAGAGCATTGCGGAGCGCAGATATCTTTCGAATAGCGGTGTGCAGCACGAACTTCAAAGACACGCTAGCCAAACTTAACCCAGCCTAACATAACCAAATGTAACCAAACTCAACTTTACGTGCCACGGATACTATTTCTGGTGTCCAGATAGTCGAGCAGAGTACAGCAGAGCAATGTAGAGCGCAGAAGTCCACCGAGTATCAGAGCAGAGCACAAAAGTCAAAGCTACACTATCCCAACCATACCAAACGTAACATAACCAACCGCAACATGACTCTGCCAAACGCGTCGAGACCACTACTGCTGGCCTACCCGTAGCCAAGCAGTGTATATTAGAGTACAGTAGATCGTAGAAGCCCGACGAATAGCAGTGTAAAGAACTAAAGTCGAAGAAACCGTTACCGAACATAACCTAACCTAACCAAATCAAACGTTACATAACTCAAGCAAACGTGACGCAACCACTATTACTGGCCTTTCCAGGGACAAGCAGGGGAGAGCAGAGCAATGCAGATCGCAGATATCGGCCGAACAGCAGTGTACAGCACAAAAGTCAATGCTACACTGACCAAACCTAACCGAATGTAACAAAACGGAACGTAAGTTAACCCAACCTCACGTGTCTAAACCGCTATAGCTCACCTCGACAGGGCAAGGCCGAAAATGTCAGAGCACTGACGAGCGTAGAAGCGACGGGATAGCAGTGTATAGCACAGAAGTCAAAATTATCCTATCCTAACTGAACCAAACGTAACGTAAGCAAGCGTAACCTATCTCGGCCACACGTGCCTACACCACTACTGCTGGCGACCACAGAGCAGAATATTCTAGAGGACAGTAGAGCGCATAAGTTCGACGCATTTGAGCGTAAAGCAGAAAGAGTGAGGATACCATAACCATACCTGACCAAACCTAGCCTAACCGAACGTAACCAATTAAAGCCTAACGTGACAAGCCCGCTGTCGTTAGCCTTCCCATTTCCAAGCAGAGCATATTAGATGAGAGTAGAGCGCAGATGTCAGAGGACGGCAGTGTAAAGCACGAAAGTCAATGGTACCCCAACCTAACACAAACAAACCTACCGTAACCAAACGAAACCCAACATATCCTACAGCCTCGCGGCCACCATTTTTGGAATGCGCAGAGCAAGACAGAGAGTGGTAGATCAGAGCACGGCGCAGAGATCCACCGAACAGTAGAGTATGGCACAAAAGTCAAAGCTTCCCTATTCTAACCAAACCAGACGTAATATAGCCAAGCGCAGCATAACTCAAATTAACGTGCCGGGACCACTATATCTAGGCTCAGCAGCTCCAAGCAGAGCACATTAGACACAGTAGAGAGCGTAAATCCACCGAATTACAATGTATATCACAGAAGTCAAGGCTATCGGATTCAAACATAGCCAAACGTAACGTAACCGAACGTGGCATAACAAATACTATCGTGCAGAGGATATTATTGATGGCCTCCCTAGAGCCAAGCAGAATCTACTAGAGCGCAGAAGACTACAACATTGCAGTGTATAGCTCAAAAGTCAAAGATAACTTAACATTACGTGCCCTAACCTAACCAAACCGGACGTAGCATAGCTCAACATAACGTGCAGCGACCACTGCTACTGGCAGCCCCAGATCCAAGCAGAATGTGGTAGTGCATAGTACATCACCGAAATACACCGAGCTACAGTGTACAGCACGAAAGTAGAAGCTATACTAACCGAGCGCATCCTAACCTAACCTAACCAATCGCAACATAACCGAACCTAATGTGCCGCGGACACTACTGCTTGTCCCCACACCGTCCAGCAGAGTGCAGTAGAGCAACAGAAAGCGCAGAAATCCGCCGAAGAGCAGTGTACATCACAACATCCGAAAATACCCTAACCGAACCTGACCTAACTTTACCTAAAGGAACGTAGGGTAGCTCCACATAGCGTGCCGCGGCCACTACTCCTGGCTACAACAGAGCCAAGAATAATGTATTAGAGTACAGTGTATCAAAGAAATCCACCTGGTAACAGTGTATATCACGAAAGCCAAAGGTATCCTAACCAATCATAGCCCAGCATGACCTAACCTAACAAAACGTAACATAACTCAACTTATCGTGCGGAGTCCGCAATTGCTGGCCACCCCAGAGCAACGCAGAACATACTAGAGCACACTGGAGCGCAGAACTCAACCGAATAGCAGTGTATAGCACAAAAGACAAAGCTATCCTCTCCTAACATATCCAATATTAACATAACCAAACGAAAAAAAAGCAGCACGAGACCACAATTGCCGGCCCCCACTGAGGCAAGCCGAATGTACTAGGGAGCAGTTGTGCGCAGAAATACACCGAAATGTAATGAATAGCAAAAAAGTCGAAGATACCATAACCTTACCTAACCTAACCAAACGTAGCGCCTCTCAACATAACGTGCCGCGGCCACTGCTCATGGCCACCTCATAGCCTAGCAGAATGTAATAGAGTACAGCAGATCACAGAAACCTGCCGAATAACAGGGTATATCACGAGATTCGAAGCCTACCTGACCAAACACAACCTAACCTAGCTTAACCAAACGTAACATAACACAACGTAATGCGCCACGATCACTATTGTTTGCCTCCCCTGAGTCGAGCAGATTATAGCAGAGAAATGTTGAGCGGAGCAATCCACCGAATAGCAGTGTATAGTTCATGAGTCGAGGAAACCGTAACCAAACCTGACATAACGATGCCCAGCCGAACGTTGCATAACTCAACATAACGTGCGACGACCGCTATTGATGGCATGCGTAGAGACAAGCAGACTACATCAGAACTCATTAGAGCGCAGATATCCACCAAATAGCAGTGTAAAGCACAAAAGCAGCAGATATCCTAACATAACATGGCATAACCTAACCCAACCAAGTGCAGCATAACCCAACATTACGTGCCACGAACACTGCTTCTGGCATTCCCGCAGCAAATCAGAATGCAGCAGAGCACGGTAGATCACAGAAATCCCCCGAAATGCAGTGTAAAGCACAGATGACCGTGTGGCCTATCCTAACCTATCCAAACGTGACAAGCCCAAACGTAACATAACTCTACCTAACTTGGCGAGAGCACTATTGCTGGCCTGCCCAGAGTCAAGCAGAACGCACTAAGGCACAGTAGATCATAGGAATGGACCGAGAATGTGTTTACACCACGAAAGTCGAAGCTATCCGAACCCAACAAAAGCTAGCATTCCCTGACCGAACGTAGCATAGCACAAATTATCGCGCCGAGAAAACTGTTACTGGCCTCCCTAGGGTCGAACGGAGTATAGTAGAGCACAATAGAGAGCAGAAATCCAGCCAATAGCAGCGTATAGCGCAAAAGTCTAATGCATCCTAACCAAACCAAACCGAACCTAGCCTAACCAAACGTAGAGTAACTAAACCTAACGACCCGATATCATTATTGCTGCTCCCCACAGTGCCAAGGAGATTGCAGTAATGCACGGTAGAGGTCAGGGATCCACCGACTAACAGTGCAGAGCACAAAAGTCAAACCAATCCTGACAAAACAGGGCCTAAGCTAACCTAACACAACCTTGCGAGCAACGAACGCTATTGCTGTCCTCCCGAGTGCTGAGCGGAGTATAGTAGAGCAATGTAGAGCGCCGGAGTCCACCGAATAGCAGTGTATAGCACAATAGTTGAAGCTACCCTTTCCCAACACGTCCAATCGTGACATAACCGATCGTAATATATCCCAAAGTAACGTGCCTAGACCGCTATTGTTGTCCTATCCAAAGCCAGGCAGAGCACAATACATCGCAGTGGTGCGCAGAAATCCACTGAATAGCAGTGTATACCTCAAAAGCCAAAGCTATGCTAACCAAACATATCCGAACCTAACCGAGCCATGCGTAACATGACTCAACCCAGCGTGCCGAAACCACCATTGCTGGCTTCCCCAGAGACAGGCAGGATATGATAGAGCACAATACGGCACGGAAGCCTATAGAATGCCAGTACTGGGCACATACGTCAAAGCTATCCTAACCTAACACAACCTAACGAAACCTAACCTAACCAAAAGTAATCAAACTCCACCTAACCTGCCGCGACCAGTATTGCTGGCCTCCTCAGAGCCCAGCAGAGCATAATAGAGGAGAGCAGAGCGCAGAAATCGAAGTGTATAGCAGAAAAGTCGAAGCAACCCAATCCTAACCGAGGCTAACGTAACCTAACCAAACGTTCCCTATCACAACCTATCGTGCCGAGACCTCAATTACTGGCTTCCGCAGAGTCAAGCAGAAACGTCCATGGCGAGTAGGACGCAGAGATCCATAGAGTCGCAATGTACAACAGAAAAGTCAAAGCTACTCAAACCTAATCGAAACCAACAGAACATAGCCATACATAGCCCAACTAAACCTGGCGCGCCGAGACCGCTATTGCTGCACTCCACAGACACAAGCAGGATATATTTGAGCCCTGTAGAGCGCAGAAATCCACCTAATAGCCGTGTGCAGCACAAAAACTAATTCTATACTAACCAAACTTTGCCTATCCTAACAAAACCGAACGTAGCGTGAACCAACATAGCGTGTCGAGACCGCCATTGCTGGACTTCGCTGAGCCAAGCTGAAACGATTGGAGCAGTGTAGGACACAGAGGTACACCTAACGGCAGACTGAGCAAAGTCAATGCTATCCTCTCCTAACGTAACCAATGCTAACATAACCAAACGTAACCTAACTAAACCTAACGTGCGGCGACCACTATCGCTGGCCTCCCCAGGGCCAAGAAGAACGTATTAGTGGCGGATAGAATACAGAAACCCATAGAATCGCAGTGTATATCTGAAAAGTCGAAGCTACACAAACCTTATCCAAGCCAACGGAATATAGCCAGACACAGCTTAACCCAACCCAACGTTCCGAGACCGTAGTTGCTGCTCTCCCATGAGCTGAGCATGTCGTACTAGAGCACAGTAGAGCCCAGAAATCCACAGTATAGCAGTGCACAGGACAGAAGTTAAAGCGGCACTGCCTAAACTTCTCCTAACCCAAGCTAACCGAACGTAACCAGACTGCACATAGCGTGCCGAGACGACTACTGCTGGCCTTCGCAGAGCCAAGCTGAAAATATTATCGTACAATCGGGCGTCGGAAACCACCGAATGGCAGACTACAGCTCTAAAGTCAAAGCTATCCTCTCCCAACGTAACCAATACTACCACAACCAAACGTAACACAACTAAGCCTAACGTAACGCGACCACTTCTGCTGCCCCTTCCAGAGCCAAGCAGGACATACTAGAGCACAGTAGAGCACGGAAATCCACCGAACAGCAGTGTACAGCACAAGAGTTGAAACCACCCCAGCGAAATGTAGCCTAACCCAACCTAACTGTACGTAGCCAGACTCATAATAACGTGCCGAAACCACCATTGCTGGTCTTGCCAGAGCCAAGCTGAAAATATTAGAGCACTGTAATGCGCAGGAATCCACGTAATAGCAGAATACGGCACTCAAGGCAGAGCTACCCCCTCCTAACCTAACGTACCGTAGCATAACCAAACGTAACACAGCACATCCTGACGCACCTCTGCTACAATTTCTGGAATTCCCAGAGCAAAGCAGGGAATGTTAGATCGAAGCAGAGCGCGGAACTCCACCGGATAGCAGTGTATAGCACAAAAGTCAAAACCATCCTATTCTAATTCATGCAAACTTAACAAAACCAAACGAGACATATGCTCAACCAAACGTGCCCCGACCACTATTGCTGGCTTCCACAGAGTCGAGCACAACTTACTAGAGTACAGTAGGGTGCAGAAGTCCACAGAAACGCAGTGTATAGCACGAAGGCCGCATCTATGCAGACCTAACCAAAGTGAACGTAGCATAACCGAACGTAGCCTGCCTCAACATAACGTGCCGCCGCCACTATTGCTGGACTCCTCAGGGCCAAGCTGAATGTAGTAGAGGGCAGTCGAGCGCAGAAGTCCACCGAAAAACAATGTATAGCACGAAAGTCAAAGAAATCATAACCGAACATTCTTATCCCAACCTAGCGAGACGTAATGTAACGCAACCAATCGTGCCGAGACCAATATTACTGGCCACAACAGAGCCAAGCAGAGCATATTGATACACAGTAGAGCACAGTTATCCACGGGTGGCATTATATAGCACAGAAGTCCGAAATGTCATATCCTGACCTCACCAAACGTAACACATTCAAGCGTAACACCAACTCAACCTCACACGACGAGACCAGTATTGCTGGCACCCATAGATATAATCAGAATGTACTGTAGCACAGTTTTGCGAAGAAATCAACCACATTGCCGTGAATAGCACAAAAGCCGTAGATATCGTAACCCAGCCAGACCAAACCTAACCTATCGAACCGTGACATCGTCCAAAATAACGAGCCGCGGCCACTGCTCCAGGCCTCCCGACAGACGAACAGAATGTGTACAGCACAGTGTGTCACAGAAATCCACCGAAAAACAGTGTACAGAACGAAGGTTAAAGCTACCATAACCAAACTTAAGCTGACCTAACATAACCAAACGTAACCTAACTGAACCTAACGTACCCCGGCCACTACTGCTGGCCTCCCCAGTATCGGGCTAAACTTACTGGAGGACAGTAGGTCTTAGAAGTCCATGGAAACGCAGTGTAGAGCACAAAAGTCACACATATCTATACCTAACCCAGGATAACTTAACGTAACCAAACGTGGCATACCTCAACACAATGTTCCGCGGCCACTATTGCTGGCCTCCCCAGGGCCAAGCTGAATATAGTAGAGGACAGTCGAGCGCAAAAATCCACCGAAAAACAATGTATAGCACGAAAGTCAAAGATACCGTTACCGAACATAGCTCAACCTAAACTAGCCAAACGTAACCTATCTCAACCCATCGTCACGAGACTGTTGTTGGTGGCCTCCACGGACACAAGCAAAAAGTATTAGAATACAGTAGAGCGCAGAAGTCCGCGGAAAGGAGTGTACAGCACGAAAGTATATACTATCATATCCTAACATTCCAAACGTAACATAACCGAACGTAGCATAGCTTAACCTAACGGGCCGAGACGACCATTGCTGGCCACCCCAGAATCGAGCAGAAAATAATGGAGCACAGTGAATCACAGAGATCCACCGAATAACAGTGTACAGCACGAAAGTCGTAGCCATCCTAACGAAACTTAACTTAATCGAACCTAACCAAACGTAGCCTAACACAAGCTAACGAGACGCGGCCGCTATTGCACGCATCCGCAGAGTCAGGCAGATTTTAGTAGATCAATGTAGAGCGCAGAAATCCGCCGAATAGCAGTGTATGGCACGAAAGTCAATGAAACCCTAGCCATGTCTTCCCAACCAATCCTAACGGAGAGTAACATGACTCAACCCATCGTGCCGGTGCCAGTATTACTGGCCACGCCAGGGGCCAATCAGAACATAGTGGTTCACAGTCGAGTGAAGAAATACCCGGAATAGCAGTGTACAGAACGAAAGTAAGATATAACCTTGCCGTGCTTGACACAACCTAACCTAATCAAACGTAACATAACCCAAACCAACGTGCCGAGAACACCATAGCTGGCATCCCCAGAGCCAAACGGAAAATATTAGAACACAGTAGAGCGCAGAAATCCGCGGATACAAGTGCACAGCACAAATGTCTGGACTATCATATCCTTACCACACCAAACGTAACATATCCGAACGCAGAATAGCTCAAACTAACGCACTGAGTCCGCTATTGCTGGCCACCGCAGAGCCAAGCAGAACATACAAGAGTCCACTGGAGCGCAGAAGTCCACCTAATATTAGTGTATAGCACAAGAGGCAAAGCAGACTATCCTGCCCTATGCAAACGTAACATATTCAAACGGAGCAAAGCCAAACCTAACACGAATGGACCACTATTGCTGTCCTACGCAGAGGCAAGCAGAATCTACTAGAGCAAAGTATAGCGCAGGAATTCATAGCCTTGCAGTAAATAGCGCAAAAGCCGCAGGTATTCTTGCACAAGCTGACCTAACCTAACCAATCCTAACGTAGCATGACTCAACATGTCGCCCCGCTACTACTGACCCTGGCCTCCCCAGAGCCAAGCAGAAGACTGTAGAGTGCAGAAGGTCACTGGAACTCAAGGAACAGCAGTGTAAAACACAAAAGTCGATGTAGCTTATCCTAGCCAAGCCAAACGTAACATAACCAAACGTAACCTACCTCACCCAAACATGGCCAGACAATTCTTGCTGATCTCCACAGATACAAGCAGAGTGTACTACAGCACAGTATTTCGCAGAAATCCTCCACATTGCAGTGAATGGCACAAAAGTCTGAGGTATCCCAACGTAACCTTACCTAATGTAACGTAACCAAGCGTAGCATAACCCAACAAGACGTGCCGCAACCCCTGCTCCCGACCTCCCTGGAGCAAAGCAGAATATAATAGAACTCAGAAGATCACAGAAATCCACCGAAGAGCAGTGAAAAGCACAAATGTCTGCGTAGCATATCCTAACCCATCCAAACGTGACATGTACAAACGTATCATAACTAAACCTAACTTGACGAGACCACCACTGCTCGCCTCCGCAGAGAAAAGAAGAATGTACCAGAGCACAGTGCAGCGCAGAAATCAGCCGCATAGCAGTCAATAGCACGAAAGTCGTATATATCCAAGCATAGTCTGAAATTACCTAACCTAACGAAACGTATGGTCACTCAACGGAGCGTTCCGCGGCCACTGCTGCAAGACTCCACAGGGCAAAGCAGAATGCAGTAGAGCTCAGTAAATCACAGCAACCCGCCGGAAGATAGTGTATGGCACGAAAGTCGGAGACACCACAACCAAGCATACTAAACATAACGTGCCGCGGCGATTGCCGTCCTCCCCAGGGCCAAGAAGAATATATTAGGGCACAGTCGAGTGAAGAAATCCTCCGAATAGCATTGTACAGCACGAAAGTAAGAGATAACCATACCGAGCTTGACATAACCTAACCTAATCAAACGTAACATAACCCAACCTACCGTGCAGCGATCACTATCGCTGGCATCCCCAGAGCCAAGCAGAAAGTATTAGAACACTGCAGAGGGCAGAAATCCGCGGGTAGTAGTGTATAGCACAAATGTCCGGACTATCATATGCTTACCTCATGAAACGTAACATAACCGAACGCAGCATAGCTCAACCTAACATGACGAGACAGCTGTTTCTGGCCTCCGCAGGGACAAGTAGAGTGTACTATAGCACAGTACTTCACAGAAATCATCCGCATTGCAGTGGACAGCACAAAAGTCTAAGGTAACCTAACATATCCTGACGAAAGCTAACCTCACCATGCGTAGCGTAACTCAAAAGGGCGTGCCGTGACCACAGCTGCCGCACTCCACAGAGCCAAACAGAATAGGATACAGCTCAGTAGAACACAGGTACCCGCCGGATAACAATGTACAGCGCGAAAGTCGAAGCCGCACTAACACGACAGAATATAACATAACTTAATCAAACTTAGTGGAGCACAATATAACGTGCCGCGGCTATTGCTGGAATCCCCAGGGCCAAGCAGAGTGGAGTCGAGCACAGTCGAGTGCAGAAATGCTCCGAACAGCAGTGTATAGCACGAAAGTCAAAGATAACCTGTCCGAGGTTGACACAACCTAACCTAACCGAACGTAACATAACTCAACCTTACGTGCCGAGGTCACTATCACTGAAGTCCACAGAGCCAAGCAGAAAAATTTAGAGAACTGTAGGGCGCAGAAATCCGCAGGTAGCAGAGTATAGTACAAACGTCTGAACAATCATATCCTAACCGCACCATACATTACATTCCATGACGTAACAGCTCAACCTAACCTACCGTGCCAAATATTTCTGGCCACCACAGAGACAAGCTGAACTATCTAGAGCACACTGGAGGGCGGATGTCTATCGGATAACAGTGTATAGCACAACAGTCAGAGCCACCTTATCCTAACATATCCAACCTTAACATAACAAAACGTGACATAGCTCAACCTAACGTGCCCCGACAGCTATTGCTGGCCTCCCGAGAGCTGAGCAGAGAATGGTAAAGCATTGTTGAGCGCAGAATTCCGCCGAATAGCTGTGAATAGCACAAAAGTCAACGCCATCCCTTACAAATATATACAATCTTAATATTACCAAACGTAAAATAGCTCAACCTAACGTACACAGACCACAACTGCTGGCCACCACAGAGTCCCACAGAGTCTAGCGGAACACGTTACGGCAGAGTTGAATGCCGAAATGCATATAATCGCTGTGTATATTAGAAAAGTCGAAGCTACCCAAGCCCAAACCAAACCAACAGAACATAGCCGAACGTAGCCTGACTCAACTAAAGTGCCGAGGCCGCTCTTGTTGCTCTTCACAGAGCCAAGCAGGACATACTGGAGTACAGCCGAGCGCAGAAATCCACCGAATAGCAGTACACAGCACATAAGTTTAAGCTATCCTGACCCCACCTAACCGAACGTAACATGACTCATCATATCGTGCCGTGACCTCTGCTACTGGCCACCCCAAATCCAAGCAGGACATAATAGACCGCAGTAGAGCGTCAAAATCCACCGACTAGCTGTGTATTGCACAAGAGTTGATGCTATCCTGACCAAACATGGGATAACCCAACCAAAGCAAGAGTAACATGACTCAACACAATGAGTCGCGACCACTATTACTGGCCTTCGCAGAGGCAAGCTGGAAATATTAAAGCACTGTAGGGAGCATTAATCCACCTAATAGCAGACTATTGCAACTTAGTCAAAGATATCCTCTCGTAACCTAACCAACTGTAGCGTAGCCATACGCAATATATCTCATACTAACGTGCCGCGACCACTATTGCTGGCCTACCGAAAGTCTAGCGGAACACATTAGTAGAGTGTAGATCGCAGAAATCCATAAAACCGCAGTGTACAGCAGAAAAGTCTTATCTACCATGTCCTAACCAAACCAATCGTAACATATCCAAACGTACCCTAACACAACCTAAGGTGCCGAGACCACTAAGTCTAGCCTCCACAGAAGCAAGCAGCATGTACTAGATAACAGTAGAGCGAAGAAGTCGAGAGCATTGCAGTGAACAGCACAAGAGCCAAAGATATCCTAGCCAAACATGGCCTGAACAAACCTAATGGATCGTAGCCTAACTCTGTGTACCGTGCCGATACTAACATGGCTGTCCCTCAAAGAGCCAAGCCGAACATATTAGAGCAAAGTAGGGTGCAGAAATCCGCCGAAAAGCAGTGTACAGCGCAAAAGTCGTAGCTAGTCCCTCCTAACCTAACCAATCGTATCGTTAGCAAACGTAACATAACCTAGCGAGCTGTGACCACTATTGCTGGCCTCCACAGATCCAAGCGGATATACAATAGCTCTGTAGATCGCAGAAATCCAACGTACAGGAATGTATGGTACAAATGTCAAAGGTATCCAAACCGATCCAAACGTAACATAACCTAGCCAAACGCAGCCTAACTCAAGGTATCGAACCGAGGCCGCCATTGCTGGTCTCATAAGAGCCAAGCAGAACATACTAGAGGACAGTAGAGCGCAGCAATCCAACGAGAAACAATGTGTAGAACAAAAGTCAAGGCTGTCCGATCCTAACCTAAGCAAACGTAACATAACTGAACCTAACGTGCCGAGAAAATTATTTCTGGCCACCCCGGAGCCAAGCAGGCCATACTAGATCGTAGTAGAGCGCCGAAATCCGCCGCAATGCGGCATGCAGCACAAAAGTCGCAGATATCAACATCATACCTTATCTAACCTAACACAACCCGACGTGGACCCTCTCAAAATAACGAGCCGAGACCACTATTGTTGGCCTAGCCAGAGCCAAGCAGACACAATAGAGAACAGTAGAGAGCAGAAATCCACAGAATAGTAGTGTAAAGCACAATAGTCAAGGCAATCCAATCCTAGCCCAACAATTCGTATGACAACCAAAGGTAACCAAACCCACTCTAACGTGCTGCGACCACTATTGCTGGCCTCCCCAAAGCCGTGCCTAACATACTAGAGGCGAGTAAAGTACAGAAATCCTCAGAATCGCAGTGTGTATCGGAGGAGTCAAAGCCATCCGAACCGAGCTCTAACTAACGCAACCTAACCAAACGTAGCACAATTCAACATAACGTACCCCGAGCGCTATTGCTGGCCTCGCCATGGCAAAGTACAATATAGTGGAGCACAGTAGAGCGCAGAAACCTGCCGAACATCTGTGTATAACGCAAAAATCGAAGCTATCCTTTCTTACGTGACCAAACGTAACGTAACCAAACGTAACAAGACTCATCCTAGAGGGCCGAGACCACTCTTGCTTCTGTCCACAGAGCGAAGCACAACATATAGGAGGAGAGTAGAGCGCAGAAATGCATAGAATCGCAGTGCATAGAACAAGAGCCGGAGCGACCCTACACTTAGTGACCATACTTAACGTAACCGAACGTAGCTTAACCCAACCCAGCGTGCCTAGATCACTATTTCTAGCCCCTCAAGAGCTAAGCAGAATATGCTAGAGCACAAAAGTGGAAGGTATCATAACCGAAGCAGTCCTATCCTAACCTACCCAAGCGAAGAATATCTAAACTTAACGCGCCGAGACCTCAATTTCTGGCCACCCCAGAGCCAAGTAGTACATATTAGAGCACAGTGGAAGACATCAAACCAGCGAATAGCAGTGTACAGTACAAAAGACAGAGTTATCCTCTCCTAAAGCAACCAATCGTCACATAACCGAACGTAACGTAACTAAACCCGACGTGCCGAGACCACAGTTACTGACCACCCCAGGGCCAAGCAGAAATAGTAGAGCACGGTAGAGCGCAGAAGTCCACCGGATAAATGTGTATAGCACGAAAGTCAAGGCTACTCTTAGCGAATATAACCTAAGATGGCGTGACCGAAGGTAAACTGACCCACCTCGACGTACCTAGACCACTGTTGCTGAACCCCACAGGGCCAAGCAGCACGCGGAAGAGGAGTGTAGATCGCAGAAATCCATAGAATCGCATTGCATAGCACAAAAGTTAAAGTCACCTTATCATAACGTAATACATTGTGACATAACCAAATGTAACCTAACTGAAACTAAGGTGCTGCGACCACTATTGCGGGCCTCCCCGGAACAGAGCGGAGCGTATCAGAGGAGAGTAGGGCGCAGAAATCCATGGAATGGCAGTGTATAGCAGAAAGGTCTAAATTATCCATACCTAACCCAAACTAACGTAACCTAACCAAACGCAGCCTAACTCAACCTAACGTGACGAGACCTGCATTGCTGCACTCCCCAGGGGCAAGCACAATATGTTAGAGTAGAGTAGAATTCAGAACTTCATAGAAGCGCATTGTATAGTACAAAATTCGAAGTTACCCAATCCTGGCCTAACCAAACGTAGCATAAACGAACGTAACCGAACTGAACATAAGATGCCGAGGACACCATTCCTGGCCTCCCCAGAGCCAAGCGTGTCGTACTAGAGAACAGTGGGGCGCAGAATTTCACCGAAGAGCTGTGTATTGCGCAAAAGTCTGTGCCTTCCTATTCTAACCTAACAAATCGTGACACAACCAAACGTAACATAGCTTTACCTAACGTAGCGCAACAACTATTCCTTGCCTCCGGAGAGTAATGCAGAACTTAGTAGAGGAGAGTAGCGCACATAAATCCGTAGAATCCTGTTGTATAGTAGAGAAGTCAAAGCTGTCCAAACTAACATTACCTAGCCAAACGTATCCTATCTGAACTTATCGTGCCGAGACAACTCTAGCTGGCCACCCTAGAGCCAACCAAAGCACACAAGAGCACGGTAGAATGCAGAAACGAAACGAATAGCGGTGTGTAGCAAACAAGGCAAGGCTACCCAGTCCTAACCTAACGAAACGTAACGTAGCGAAGGGTAACATAACTCAACCAAACGTGCCGAGACCGCTGCTGTTGGCCTAGCCAGAGACAAGCGGAACATATTAAAGCACTGCAGAAAGCTGGAAACCGGCAAATAGAATTACATAGAACAAAAATCAAAGCTATACTAGCCTAACCTAAACATACCTAGCCTAACCAAACTTAACCAAACACAATCTAACGTGCCTGGACCACTATTTCTGAGCTCCGATAGCAAATATGAACATAATAGGGCGCAGCAGAGCGCAGAAATACACCGAATAGCAGTGTACAGCACAAAAGTTATAGCTATCTGAGCCTAACATAACCAAACATAATACAACCAATCATAACGTAACTCAACCGATCGTGCCTAGACCACCATTGCTGCCCTCCTCATAGCCAAGCAGAACATATTAGAGGAAAGTAGCGCGCAGGTGTCCACAGAAACGCAGTGCACAGCACAATAGCCGGAGAGACGCTATCCAAACATAGCCAAACGTAACATAACCAAACGTTATCTATCTCAACATAATGTGCTGAAAACGCTGCTGCTGGCATCCCCAGCGCCAAGGAAAGCATATTGGAGAACAGTAGAGAGCAAGAATCCAGCGAAAGGCAGTGTATAGCACAAAAGTCACAGCTATCCTATCCTAACCTAACCTAACGTAACCTAACCAATCGCAACCTATCTCAGACTAACCAGCTGAGACCAATACTGTCAGCCTCTCCAGAGCAAAGCAGAATTTACTAGAGCACAGTAGATCGCAGAAATCCTCCGAATAGTGGTGTATAGCATAAAGGTAAATGCTAACACCTCATAACCTTACCAAGCGTAGCATGGCCGAACGTTACCTATCGCAACTTGACGTGCCGAGAACACCATTCACGGCCTACCGACAACGACGCAAGGCATACCACAGCCCAGAAGAGCGCAGAAATCGGCCGAACAACAGTCTATACCACGAAAGTCGAATCAAACCAAACCGAACCCAAGCTAAGTTAACGTAGCGGAATGTGGCCCAACTAAAACTAACGGACCGAGGCCACTATTAGTGGCCTCCCTAGAGTCGAGCATAGTATTGTAGAGCAACGTAGTCCGTAGAAACAAAACGAATAGCAGTGTATATCACAAAAGGCGAAAGCTATCATGTCCGCACCTACCGAAGCCCAATATAACCAAACGCAACCTTACTTACCCTTACGTGCCGAGACCACTATTGCTGGCATTCCCAGAGCAACGTAGAGTATACTAGAGCACAGTAGAGCCCAGAAAGCCACCAAATGGCTGTGTATATCACAAAAGTCAAAGGTACTTTAACCTAACCAGACCTAACATGACCAAACCAAACGTAGAATATCCAAACCTATCGCGACGAGACCACTATTTGTGGCATTCCCAGAGCCAAGCAGATCATATTAGAGCACAGTAGAGTGCTGAAATCCACCGGGTAGCAGGGTCTAACGCAAATGTCAAAGACATCCTGTCCAAAATAGCATAACATAAACTAAGCTCACGTAATCTAACTAAGTCTACCGTGCCACGATCCAATTTGCTAGTCACCCAGTGTCGAGCAGAGTACAGCGGAGCAATGAAGAGCGCGGAGATCCACCGAATGCAGTGTACATCGCAAAAGTCCATCTATCCTACCCTAACCTAACCAAACATAACATAGCAGAACGCAACGTGCCTCAGACTGACGTACCGAGACCGATACTGCAGGTCTTCTCAATAGTCAGGCAGAATACACTTGAGCACAGTAGAGCGCAGAAAGCCAGTGAACAGCAGTGTATAGCACAAAGGTCAAGGCAGCCTGACTAAACATAGCACAACCTTACGTTTGCAAAGGTGACCTAACTTAAACAAACGTGCCACGGCCACCATTCCTGGCCTCCCCAGGGACAGGCGGATGAGAGCAGAGCAACGCAGAGCGCAAATGGCGACCGAATAGCCGTGTACAGCACAAAAGTCGAAGCAATGCCTACCAAACGTAACGTAACCCAACATAACGTTCCACGTCCGCTGTTGCTGGCCTCCCCAGAGACAAGCAGATTCTAGTGGAGCCATACAGTGTTCAGGTATCGACCGAATAGCAGTGCATAGTACAAAAGACTAAGATACCCTTACAAACCTTATCCTAACGCTTCGCGCTAGATTGAGTCAGGTTACGCTTGGCTTATATCCTATAAGCCAAGCCAAGCGTAACCCAACTCAATCTAGCATAAAGGGACCACCATTGCTGGCCGCCACAGGGCCAAGCGCATTAGAGTAGAGCACAGTAGAGAGCAGGTAGCCACCGAATAACAGTGTGTATCACGTAAGTAATAGTTGTCCAAACGAAACATAACCTAACCTAGGCTAGCCAAACTTATCACAACCCAACCTATTGTGCCGCTACCACCATTGCCGGCCTTCCGAGGATCGAGTAGCTTATAGTGGGGCAACGAAGAGGGCAGAAATCCTCCGAATAGCAGTGTACAGCACAAAATTCAAATCTATCGTATGCTAACCTGACCAAGCGTAACACAACCGTACAAAGCTTAACTCATTCTACGTGCCGAGACCACTATTACTGCCCTCCCCAGAGCCAAGCAGAACATATTACAGGAGAGTGGAGCGCAGAAATCCATAAAGTCGCTGTGCACGGCACAATACCAGAAGCTAACTTACCCTAACATAACCAAACGTAACATAGCCGAACGCAGACTAGCTCCATATAGCGGGCATGGACCACAATTTCTTGCTCCTCCAGATCTAAACAGAATATGCTAGAGAAAATTGGAACGCAGTAATACACCGCATTGCAGTGTACAGCACTAATGTCAAAGGTATCTTAACCTAACCCAAGCCAACATTACCTAGCCTGACATGGACAAACCCAACATAACATGCTGCGACCACCATTGCTGGCCTGCACAGGTCTAAGTGGATGAAAGTAGCGCATAGTAGAGGTCAGGTATCCTCAGAGTGCCGGTATATAGCAGGAAACTCATAGCTATACGAACCAAACATAACCGAAACTAACGAAACCGACAGTAACACATCTCAACCTAACGTGCCGCGACCACCACTGCTGGCCTCCACAGGGCAATGCAAAACGTATCTAACGAGAGCAGGGCGCAGAAATCCGTAAAATCGCGGTATATGGCGGAAAAGTCAAAGTTGTTCAAACCATGCAAACGTAAGCTAACCAAACGTAATCTCACTCAGCATAGAATGCCGCGGCCTCTGTTTCCGGCCTCGCCAGAGCGAAGGAGAGCATATTAGGGCACAGCAGCGCGGAAAAATCCATCGAGTGGCAGTGTATTGAACAAAAGTCGAAGCTTCGCTCTCCTAGCCTGACGAAATGCAGCATAACTATACGTATCATGTCCAAATCTGTGGTGCCACGACCATTATTTCTGGCCTCACCAGAGCCAAGAAGAGTATATCAGAGCAGAGTAGCACGCTGAAATAGACCGAATAGCAGTGTATAGCGCAAAAGTCAGAGCTATCCCAACCAAACGTAGCCTAACCTTGCCTAACCAAGCGTAGCGTGACAAAGCCTAACATGCTGCGACCACCATTCCTGGTCTCCGCAGAGACAGGCTGAACATATTAGATAAAAATGGAGCACAGAAGTCAATAGAATGGCAGTGAGAAGCAGAAAGGTCGAAGCCATCCAAACCAAACCCGTGCTAATAAAACCTAACGGAACGTAGCATAACTCAGACTGACGTGCCGCCACCACCATTTCTGGCCTCCCCAGAGCAATGCAGTGCATATTATAGCACAGCAGAGAGCAGGAATCCACGAAAGAACGATACATGGCACGAAAGTCACTGCCATATTAACCAATCTTAACCCAACCTAACCCAATCAAACGTAACTTAACACCGCCTATCGTACAGCGACAGCAATTGCTGGCCTCCGGAGGATCGAGCGGAGTATAGTAGAGCAATGAAGAGTGCAGAAATCCACCGAATGGGAGTGTATAGCACAAAAGTCAAAACCATCCTAAACAAACCTAACCTAAACTGAGGTAAGCAAACGTAGCCTAACACAACCTATCGTGCCGCGACCGCAATTACTGGCATCCACAGTGTCGAGCAGAGTATAGTAGAGCAACGGAGAGCGCAGAAATCGCCCGAATAGCAGTCTACAGCACAAAAGTCGAAGATATCCTTTCCTAACCTAACCAAACGTAACATAACGAAAGGTAACCTAACACAACCTTAAGTACCAAGACACTACTGCTGGCCTCCCCATCCCCAAGCAGAAGATATAGCAGGAGTGCGCAGAGCAGGAGTCAATAGAATGGCAGTGTATATCAGAAGAGTCAAAGATATCCAAACATAACACATGCTAAAGTAACCTGACCAAGCGTAACTTAACTGGACCTTGCGCGCCTACACCACTGTTGCTGACCTCCCCAGGGCAAGGCAGAAAATATTAGAGCATACAGAAGAATAATACTGTAGAACGCAGGAATCCTCCGAATAGCAGTGTGTAGCACAAAGGTCACAGTTATGCTATCCTTTCCTTACGAAACGAAGCATAACCAAACGAACCAAACACAGACTAATGCGCCTACCTCACTATTGCTGAGCGCCCCAGAGCAAGGTGGAAAATATTAGAACACAGTAGAGCGCAAAAATCCACCGAAGAGCAGTGTACTGCACAAAAGTCGAAGCTATACCCTCCTAAACTGACAAAACGTAACATAACCGAACGTAACGTAACACCACCTGTGGTGGTACGACCGCCATTTCTGTCCCCACGAGAGGCTAGCAGAGTATAGCAGAGTAATGTAGGACGCTGAAATGCAACGAGTGGCAGTCTGCAGCACAACAGTCAAAGCAATCATTTAAAACCGCACCTGGCGTCTACAGACACAAGCGGTTTGTGATAGGGAACAGTAGAGAGCAGGGTCCATAGAACTGAAGTTTGCAGGGCAGAAGTCAAAGCTACCTTAATCTAACGAAGCGTATCCTAACCTAACGTAACGTATTGCATCTCAACCTATTGTGCTGCCACCACCATGCCTGGAAACCCGAGAGTCGCGCAGAGAATAGTAGAGCAACGTAGGTAGCAGAGGTCCGTCGAATAGCAGAGTACAGCACAGAAGTTTAAGCTATGATATCCTAACCGTGCCAAATGTAGCATAACCGAACGCATCCTAACTCAGACTATCGTGCCGAGGCCGCTACTGCTGCCCTCCTCTGAGCCAAGCAGAACAGATTGGAGGAGAGTTGAGCGCAGTAGTCCATAGAATCGGAAGGCATAGCACAATAGTCGAAGCTGCGCTATCCTAACACAGCCCGACCTAACAGAGCAGGACGTAGCTTAGCTCAACCTAGGGCACCGAGGCCCCTACTTCTTGCCTCCCCAGAGCCAAGTACAGCATATTAGAGCAATGTGTGGAGCAGAAGTCCACCGAAGAGCAGTGTATAGCGTAAAAGTCAAAGCCATCGCAACATAACTTAGCCAAACGTATTCGAACTCCGGCTAACGTGCCGAGACCACTATTTCAGCCCACCCCAGAGACAATTAGAATATACTGGAGCACAGTAGAGGGCAGAGAGCCACCGAATAGCAGTGTACGGCACGAAAGTCAAAGCCATCGTTTCCTAAACTAGCAAAACGGAACATAGCCAAACCTAACATGACACAAAATAACGTGACGCGACCACTAATGCTGTCCTCCCCAGATTCGAGCAGAGTATATTAGGGCACAGCAGTCCTCAGAATTCTTCCATATAACAGTGCCCAACCTAACCCGGTCCAACAAAACATAACCAAACGTAGCATATCTCAACCTAACGTGCCGAGACCACTATTGCTGACATCCCCAGAGCCAAGCAGAGTATTCTAGAGCACAGTAGGCCGCTGAAATAAACCGCATAGCAATGTATAGCACAAAAGTCAAAGTTATACTATCTTAACCTAACCAAACGTGACATAAGTCGACGTTGCGGAAAGCAACCTAACGTGCCACGACCGCTATTGCTAGCGTCACGACAGCTAAGTAGGGTATAGCAGAGCAATGAAGAACGCTGGTATGGTCGGTATAGCAGTGTATAGCACAAGTGCCAAAGCAATTCTAATCAAACCTAACAAAACCTAACACAAGCAAACGTAACGTAACTCAACCTAACGTGTCCAGACCACCACTCCTGACGTCCACAGAGACCAGCAGAGTGCGACAACGCTGACCAGAGCGCAGAAGTTCATAGAATAGCAGTGTGTGGCACAAAAGTCAAAGCTATCCTAACCAAACCTAGCCAAACGTAACATAACCAAGCGTAACCAAACACAAGCGAACCTGCCACGACCGCTATTGCTGGCCTCCTCAGATACAAGCAGATGCCAGTAGAGCAATGCAGCGCACAGGTATCGACCGAATAGCAGTGTATGGCACAAAGGTCAATGTTATCCATTCTTAGACAAACCAAGCTTAACCAATCCGAACGCAGCCTGTCTCATCCTGACGTGCCAAGACCGCTATTACTGGCCTTCACAGCGCCAATGAGAGCATATTAGAGGAGAGTAGAGCACAGAAATCCACCGAAAAGCAGTGTATATCAGAAAAGTCGAAGCAATCCAAACAAAACCGTGGCTAATAGAACATAACCAAACGTATCCTATATCAACCTAACGTGCCGAGACAAAAATTGCTGGCCTCCCGTTGCCAGCGGGGCACATTATTGGAGAATGGTGCTCTGAGGTCCATAGAATGGCAATGCGCATCGCGGACATCAAAGACATCCCAGCGTAACCCAAACAAGCTTAACCGAACCACATGCGATGTAACTAAACCTATCGTGACGCGACCACTATTGCTGGCCCACCGAAGGCCATGCAATACATATTAGAGGAGAGCAGGGTGCAGAAATCCATATAATCGCAGTGTATAGCAAAAAAACCGAAGCGATCAAGACCTCACCATGGTAACATAAACTAGCCAAACGAAACCGCAATCAACCCAACATGCCACGGCCACTATTCCTGGCATCCGCAGAGCAAAGCAGAGTATATTAGAGCGCAGCAGGGCTGAGAAACCCACCGAAAGGCAATATATAGCACAAAAGTCATAGGTACCATGTCCTAACCTAACCAATCGTAACACTACCAAACGTATCAAAGCTCAACCAAGCGTGCCGCCGCCACTATTGCCGGTCTCCCCAGTGCCAAGAAGAATATATTAGAGGAGAGTAGGGCGCAAAAATCCATACATTCGCAGTGTGCAGCTGAAAAGTCACAGATATCCGAACCTAACCCAAACTAACGTAATCTAACATAACGTGGGCGAACACAACGTAACGTGCCGCGTCCACTATTCCTGGCATCCACAGGGTGCAGCTGACTAGGGTAGAGCACAATGGAGCGCAGGAATCCACCAAATATCTGTGAATGGAACGAAAGTCAAAGCTACCCTATCCTGACCTTACCAAGGGTCACATAACCAAACGTTATGTATCTCAACCTAACGTGACGAGACAACATTTGCTTGCATCGCTGGAGGCAAGCAGAACATACTAGAGCACAGTAGAGCGCAGAAGACCGCCGAAGATCATTCTATACCACGAAAGTCAGAGCAATCTGCACCTAACCCGGGCTAACATAGCCTCACCAAACGTAGCCTAACACAACCTAACGTGCCATGACCACTAATGCTTGCATCCCCAGATTAGAGCAGAGCATAATAGAGCGCAGTAGAGCACAGGAGTCCATGGCAAGTCAGTATGAAGCACATATGTCAAAGATATCCTAACCTAACGCAACCAAGCCTATCCCAACCAAACGTAACCAAACCCTACCTAACCTGCCGCAATCAGCAATGCTGGCCTCCACAGAGTCGAGCAGAGCATAGCAGTGGAAGGTAGAGAACAGTAATGCATGGGTTCTGATTGTATAGCAGAAAGGTCGAAGCTATCCAATCCTAAACAAGGCAAACGTAACCTAACCAAACGTATCCTATCTCAACCTATCGTGCCGAGACCACTATTACTGGCTACCGCAGAGCCAAGCAGAGCATACTAGAGCACAGCGGTCCGTAGGAATCCACCGAATAGCAGCGCGTTCCACGGAAGTAGAATCTATCAGAACCTAACCCAGACTAACATAACGTAACCAAACGCAACATAACTCACCACAACGGAACCACTCTACAATTCCTGTTCTCCCTAGAACAGAGCAGAGTGTAGCAGAGCAATGAGGAGCGCGGAAATCCAACGAATATCAGCGTATAGCATACAAGGCGAAGTTACCCTGTCCTAAACTAACCAAACGCACCCTAACCGTACGTAACATAACTCAACTAAACGTGCCGAGAGCACTATTGCCGGCATCCCCAGAGACAAGCAGAGCATATTAGAGCACAGTAAAGTGCAGCAATCCAACGGATAGCAGTTTGCAACACAAAAGTCAAAGCTACCCTCTCCTAACCTAACCAAACGTAAAATAAGTCGGCGTAACGTAACACAACCTCACGTGCCACGACCGCTATTGCTGTCCTCAGGGGAGCTAAGCAGAGTATAGCAGAGCGACGTAGAACACAGGTATAGTCCGAACAGCAGTGTATATCACAAAAGTCAAAGCTATCCTAATCAAACACAACATACCCTAACCAAACAAAGCGCAAACTAGCTCAAACTGAAGTGGGGCGACCGCGATTCCTGGCCTCCCGAGAGTCGAGCAGAGCATAGTGGAGCTATGTAGAGCGCAGAAACCAATAGAACAGCACTGTGTAGCGCAAGAGTCTAGGCTGCCTATCCTAGCCTAACCAAACGTAGCATGATCGAACGTTATCCATCTCAACATAACGTGCCGGGACCCCTGTTGCTGGCCTCTTCAGAGGCAAGCAGAACACACGAGAGCACAGTAGAGCGCAGAAGTTCACCGAATAACAGTACATAGCATGAAAGTCAAAGCAATACGAACCTATCCCAAGCTAACGTAACCTAACCAAGCGTAACCTAACACAACTAAACGCGCCGCGGCCACTATTTCTGGTATTCCCAGTGCAAAGCAGAGAATATTAGATCACAGTAGACAGCAGAAATCCACCGAATAGCAGTGCACAGCGGAAAGGTCGAAGCTACCCTGGATGCAGTGCACAGCAGAAAGGTCGAAGCTACCCTGGCCTCACATAACCAAGCGTAACGCAGCCAAATGTAACATGACCAAACCCGACAGGATGAGTTTAGTTACGTTCGGTTTGGTTGGGTTAGGTTAGGTTTGGTTAGGATTTCATTGACATTTGTGTTGAACGCTGCTATTCGGTGGATCTCTGCTCTCTACTGTGGTATAATATGAGTTGCAGGGCTCTGGGGAGGCAAGAGATGGAGATCTCGTATCCTTAGGTGTAGTTATTCTAGGCTTGGTTGGGCTACAATTGGACAGGTTAGGTACGGATATCTTTGACTTTTGTGCTATACGCTGCTATTTGGTGGCCTTCTGCGCTCAGCTGTGCTCTTGTGTATACTGCTTGGCTCCGGGGAGGCCAGAAATAGCGCTCTCGGTGGGTTAGGTTGAGTTATGCAACGTTCGGTTGTGTTGCGTATGGCAATCTTAGGATATCATACCTTCGACTGTTGTGCTATGCACTTCGATTCTATTGATTTCTGCGCCCTAAACCACTCCAATATGTACTACTTGGCTCTGCCGAGGTCTGCAATAGTGGTCTCGGCACGGTAGTCTGTGTCATGTTACGTTCGTTTCCGTTACGTTTGGCACGGTTAGAATGGGGTAGCTTCGACTTTCGTGCCGCACACTGTTATACGGTCGATTTCTGCGCTCCACTGCGGCCTAATATTTTCTGCTTGGCTCTGGGAAGGCCAGCAACAGTGGTCTCGGCGTGTTTGGTTGAGATAGTTTACGCTTGGCCTGGCTAGCTTATGCTAGGTTTGGTTATGGTAGCAGTGACTTCTGTGCTATACGCTGCCATTCGGACAATATCTGCGGTCTGCATTGCTCGACTAGCCTCTGCTTGTCTGTCGGGTGGCCAGCAATGGTGGTCCTGACATATTGGTCGTGTTAGGTTGCGTTTGGTCAGATCTGGTTTGCTCAAGTTTTGTTGGTATGGCTTCGCCTTTGTGCACTGCACCGCAACTCGGTGGATATCTGCGACTTGCACTGCACTGCTAGCATCTGCTTCTCTCTGGGGAGGCCACCAGTAGCGGCCGTGGCACTCTGTTAGCGCTCTGCTCTCCTCTAATATGCCCTGGTTGGCGACGGTGCGGCCAGCAACATTTGTCTCGGCACGTGAGGTCGAGGTGGGGTACGTTTGGTTAGGTTGTGTTAGACTTGGTAAGGTTTGGATGGCTTCGACTTTTCTGCTGGACACTGCGATTCTAGGGATTTCTGCGCCCGACACTCATCTCTTATGCGCTGCTTGGCTCTGTGGAGGGCAGCAATCCTGGTCGCAGCACGTTAAGCTTAGATATCCAACGTTTGGTTAGGTCTGGCTAGGTCTGCTTAGGTCAGGATATCTTCGACTTTTGTGCTGTACATCGCTATTTGGTGGCTTTGTTCGCTGTACTGTACTCTACTAAACCCTGCTCGACTCTGTGGAGACCAGAAATAGTGGACATGGCACGATAAGTTGTGTTGGGCTACGTTTGGTTGTGTCACCATTGGTCATGTTAGGATAAGGTAGCTTTGACTTTTACACTATACGCCGCTAATCGAAGTATTTCTACGCACCGCATTGCTCTGCTGCACTCTGCTCGACTCTGGGGAGTCCAGTAATAGCAGCCTCGGCACGTTAGGTTGTGTTAGGCTACGTTTGGTGAGGATACGTTAGCTAAGGTTAGGCACGGTTTGCTTTGACTTTTGCGGTATAGACTGCTTTTCGGGAGACTTCTGCGCCCTACTGTGCTCTAGCGTGTTCTGCTTGGCTCTGGGGAGGCCAGCAATGGCGGTTTCAGCACACAAGTTTCAGTTAAGTTGCGCGCAGCTTTGCTAAGTTTCGGATATACTTGGTTAGAGAAGTTTTAACTTCTGCGCTATACACCGCTATTCGGTGCGTTTCTGCGCTCTACTGTGCTCTAGTACACTCCGCTTGGCCGTGGGGAGGCTAGGAGTGTTGGTTGGGGCACATTTGTCTGAGCTATGCTGCGTTTGGTTATGTTACGTTTGGTTCGGTTAGGATAGGGTAGCTTACACTTTTGTGCTATGCGCTGCTATTCGGTGGATTTCTGCGCTCTACTTTGCTCTACTATGCTCTACCCCGCTCTCGGGATGCCATCAATGATGGTCGCGGCACGTTAGGTTGTGTCAGATTACGTTCGGTTTTGTTAGGATAAGTTGTGGCAGATAAGGACAGCTTCGACTTTTATGCTACGCACTGCTCTTATGTGGACTTCTGCGCTCTTCTGCGCGCTATCGCACTCCGTTTGTCTCTGTGGACGCCAGGAATAGTGCTCTCGGCACGTTGGGTTGAGTTGTGTTACGTCTGTCGTGGTTAGGTTTGGTTAGGTTTGGTTAGAATATCTTTCACTTTTGTGCCTTGCACATCAGTGCGGCGCATATCTGCGCTCTCCTGTCCTCTAGTTTATTTTGATTTGCTCTGGGGCACAGCAATAGTAGTCTCGGCACTTTAGGTTGGGTTAGGTTACGATCGGTTGTGTTGTTTGGTTAGGTTTGGAGATTGTAGCTTCGACTTTCGTGCTACACACTGCTATGCTATAGACTTCTGTGCTCTCCTGCGCGCCATCACAATCTGCCTGTCTCTGTGGATGCCAGGAATAGTGTTCTCGGCACGTTAGGCTGAGTTATGTTACATACCATTAGGTTAGGTTTGGTTAGGTTTTGGTTATGGTAGATGCGACTTTTGAGCTGCACTCCGCTATTCGGTATATTTTAGCGTTGTGCATTGTTCTGCTATGCTCTGATTAGCTCTCGTGGGGCCAGCAGTGGCTTTCGCAGCACTTCATGTTGGGTTACGTTACGTCAGCCTTTGTTACGTTTGGTTAAGTTAGTGGAGCTTAGCTTTGACTTTTATGCTGTACACTGCTATTCGGTGGACTTCATCGCCCTACTGCGACCTAATATTACCTGCTTTGCTCTGGGGATACCAGAAATAAAGGCAGCGGCTCGTTACGTTGAGTTATGTTTCCTTTGGTTATGTTAGGTTTGTATCTGTTAGGTTGGGATACCTTTGACTTTCGTACCTTACACTGCCGTCCTAATGATCCCTGCGTTCTACTCTCGTCCAATATGCCCTGATTGGCGTTGGGGATACCAGCAATAGTGGTCTAGGCACGTTAGGTTGGGTATGGTTACGTTTGTCTTGGTTATGTTACTTCAGGTTTGGTAGGATATATTCTACTTTTCTGCTCTACACTGCAATGCGGTGTGTTCTTGCAGTTTGATGTGCTCTGGTATTTTCTGCTTGGCTCTGTGGAGGTCAGCAATAGTGATGTAGGCACGTTAGGTTGGGTTATGTTACGTTTGGTTACGTCACGTTTGGTTACGTTAGGATAGGGTAACGTTGACTTCTGTGTTATAGACTGCAATTCGGTGAATTTCTGCGCTCTAGTGTGCGCCAGTATACTCTGCTTGGCTCTGGGGAGGCCAGCAAAGGTGGTTTCGGCACGTTGGTTTATGTTAGGTTGCGATTGGTTACGTTACGTTTGGTTAGGTCACGATAGAAGGGCCTAGAATTTTGTGCTGTACACTGCTATGCGGTAGATGCCTGTGCGCTGCACTGCTCTTCTCGCATCTGCTTTGAACGGAGGAGGCCAGCAATTGCGATCGTTTCAAGCTTGGTCGAGAGAGTTTACGTTTTGTTATGTTTGTCTAGGCTATGTTTGGTTAGGATGTCTTTGACTTTTGGCTATACACCGACATTCGGTGGCTTTCTGCGCTCTACATTGCTCTAATGTGCTATGCTTGGCTCTAAGTAGGCCAGAAATTGTGATCGCGGCACATAAGTTTGTGTTATGTTACGTTTGGTTGTGTTAGGTTACGATTTGTTAGGTTAGGGTAGCTTCGACTTTTGCTATGCACACTCCATGGTCTTCTGCGCTCTTCAATGCGCAACGACACATTGCTTGTCTCTGTGGACGCCAGGAACAATGCTCTCGTCACGCAAGTTTGGGTTATGCTACGTTTGGCTATGTTAGCCTTGGCTAGGTTTGGTTAAAGCAGCTTTGATGTTTGTGCTATACACTGCTGTTCCGCCGATTTCAGCGTTCTACATTGTACTGCTATGCTCTGCTTAGTTCCCGTTTGGCCAGCAATAGCGGTCGTGGAACGAAAGCTTGTGTTACGTTACGTCTGCTTATGTTACGTTTGGTTAGGTAGGGATAGGGTTGCTTGAGACTTTTGTGCCACACACAGCCAGTCGGTGGATTCCTGCGCTCCACTCTGATCTAGTTTTCTCCGCTAGGGCCTGGCTAGGCCAGCAATTGCGGTCTCGGCAGGTTAGGCCGAGTTGGGCTGCGCACGGTTGGGTTGGGTCTGGTTAGGCTAGGATAGGGTATGTTTGACATTTGTGCTATGCACCGCTATTCAGTGAATACCTGCGCCATACATTGCTCCACTATACTCTGATCGACTCTCGGGATGCGAGCAATTGGGACTGTGGCACGTCAGCTTGAGTCACGGTACGTTTGACTTGGTTATGTTAGGTTAGGAATGCCTAGTGTAACTTCGACTTTCGTGCTATGCACAGTTATTCGTTGTTTTCGTGCCCTCCACTGTGCTCTACCCTAATCTTATGGACCCTGGGGGGCCAGCAATATTGGTCGCGGAATGTTACGTTGAGTTTGGCTACGATAGGTCAGGCAACGCTAGTTCGTTCTAGGTTCGGATATCTTCCAATGTCCAGCTGTACACTGAGTTCCGATGGATTTCTGCAGCCTAGCCTCTGTAATAAGTTCTGTTTGGCTCTGTGGTGGTTAGCGATAGTGGTAGCAGCACGTTATGTTCAGCATGGTTACGTTTGCTATTGTTAGGATATGTTGGGTTAGGCTGGGCTTGCTACGACTTTCCTGATACGCATTGCAGTTCTATGGACTCCATCGTCCTATTGTGCGCTGCCACACTCTGCCAGTCTCCGGGGACGCTAGGAGTAGCGGTCGGGGCAAGATATGTTGAGCTATGTTACGTTTGGTTAGGTAAGGTTTGGATAGTTCAGGATGTGATAGCTTTGACTTTTGTCTGTGCAGCACTGTGACGTGGATTTCTGCGTTCTACTGCGCCCTAATATGCTCTGCATGGCTTTGGGGAGGAGAGCAGCAGTGGTTTCGGCTCGTTACCTATGGTTAGGTTAAGTTCGGTTATATTACGATTGGTTATGTTAGAAAAGGATAGCTTTAACTTTTGTGCTGCATACTGCTATTCGCTGGATACGTACGCCCGCTACGCCTTGTCAGGTTACGTACGGTTAGGCCGAGTTAGGCTAAGTTTGGTTTGGGTAGTTTTAACCCTTTTGCTTTACCGTGATATACGGTGGATTTCTGCCCTCTACTGTGCTTCAGTATGTCCTGCTTGGCCCTTCGGAGGGCAGCAACCTCGGTCTCGGTACGTTAGGTGGGGTTAGGCTATGCTCCGTTATGTACATTTGGTTTGTGTTGGGTACGGGTGCCTATCGCTTTCCCGATGTACACTGCGACTCTATGGGCTTCTGCGTTCTACACTCCACTAGCGCGTTCTGCTTGGCTGTTGGGTGGCCAGCAATAGTGCTCGCGGCACGTTACGTTGAGGTAGGTTACTTATGTTTATATTACGTATGGTTAGGTTAGGAGATGATAGCTTTTCCTTTAGTGCTATAGTCTGCTGTTAGGTGGTTTTCTGGGCCAAAAGTGCCCTAATATTTTCAGCCTGGCTCTGGAAAGGCCAGTAAGTGTGGCCCTGGCACGTTATGTTGAGTCAGGTTACGTTCGGATAGTTTGGGCTAGGCTAAGATTGCATAAGGTGGCTTCAACTACTGCGACGTAAACTGCTTTCCGGTGGATTTCTGCGGTCTACTCTGCTCTAGTATGCCCTGTTATGCTCTGGGGATGGCAGCAATAGTCTTCTCGTCACGATAGGTTTAGTTATGGTATGTTTGGTTTTGATCCGTGGCTTGGGTTAGGTTCTGGTACCTTCGGCTTTTCGGGTATGCACTGCCATTCTGTGGATTTCTGCGTTCAACTCTCCGCTAATGTGCTCTGCTTACCTCTGCGGAGGCATGCAATAGTGCTCGATGCACATTGGGATGAGTTAGGTTATGTTTGGTTATGTTACGATTGGCTGGGTAAGGAGATGATGTCTTTGACTTTAGTGCTATAGTCTGCCATTAGGAGGATTTCTGCGCCCTATAGGGCTCTAATACTTTCAGCTTTGATATGGGAAGGCTAGCAGTACTGGTCTCGGTTCGTTATGTTGAGATAAGCTGCGCACTGTTAAGTTTGGTTTGGCTAAATTTGGTTAGGATATCTAAAACTTTTGTGCGAATAGCAGTCGCGGCACGTTAGGCTGAGTTACGCTATGTTCGGTTATGTCCTGTTGACTTGGACTCGGTTTGGGTAGCATTGACTTTTCTGATACACACTGCGATTCTACGGATTTCTTCACTCTGCTCTCCACTAGCGCGTTCTGCTCGGCTCTGGGGTGTCCTGCAATAGTGCTCGCGGCACGTTAGGTTGTGATATGTTACGTTTGGTTGTGTTACGGTTCGTTGGGTTAGAAGATAGATTTGACTTTAGTACTACAGTCTGCTGTTAGGTGGATTTCTGCGCCCTAAGGTGATAATACATGTACAGCCTGTCTCTGGGATGGCCGGCAGTAGTGCTCCCGGCAGGTTGCGTTGAGCCACGTTACGTTCGGTTAGGTTGGGTTAGGCTAAGTTTGGTTAGGGTAGCTTCAACTTTTGTGCCGTGCGCTGCTATTCATACGATACCTGCGCTCTGCTGTGCTCTAGTATGTCCAGTTTGGCTCTGGGGGGGGGGGCAGCAATTGCTGTCACGGCGCGTTAGGCTGTGTTAGGCAATGCTTGGATATGTTCAGTCGGTTTCGGTTAGGTTTGAGTGTCATTGACATTTCTGGTATACGCTGCGATTCAACGGATTCCTTCATTCTACTCTCCACAAGTGTGTTCTGCTTGGCTCTGGGGAGGCCAGCAATAGTGGTCGCGGCACGTTAGGTTGGGATAGAGTGCGTATCGTTATGTTACGTTTGGCTATGTTACGATGGGATATCTTCCACTTTTGTGCTATACACTGCTCTCAGGTGTCTTTCTACCCTCTACATTGCTCTGCTGCACTCTGATCGATTCCCGGGCGGCCAGGGATAGCAGTTGCGGCGAATAGTGCTCTCGTCACGTTAGGCTTAGTTATGTTACGTTTAGCTTGAGTAGGTTTGGCTACGTTTGGTAAGGATCTTTGGTGCTGTGCACTGCTATTCGGACGATTCCAGCGTTCCAGGTTGCTCTGCCGTAATCTCCTCAGCTCACGTGAAGCCAGAAGCAGCGGTCGTGACACGTCAGTTTGGGTTACGTTACGTCCGATTATGATGTGTTTGCTAGGTTAGGCTGCGATATCTTTGACTTTTGTGGCACACACTAACATTCGGTGAATTTCTGCGCCTTATTGTGACCAAGTATGCTCTGCTTCGTTCCGAGGAGGCCGGAAATGGTGGTCGCGGCGCGTTCGGTTGAGTTACGATACGTTCGTTTATGTCAGGCTAGCATATGTTTGGTCAGAATGTCTTCGACTTTTGTGCTATTCGCTGCAATGAGGTCGATTTCTACCCTCTACTGTTCTCTAGTATATTCTGCTCGGCTCTGCGGAGAAGAGCCGTAGTGGTCTCGGCACGTTTGGTTGGGATAGGTTACGTTTGGTTATGTTACATTTGGTCAGGTTAGGGCACGATATATACGACTTTTGTGCTATACACTGATATACGGTGGAATTCTGCGCTCTACTGTGTTCTAGTATGGTCTGATTGGCCCTGGAGAGGCCAGCAATAGGATTCTCGGCAAGTTAGGTTTAGTTACGTTACGTTTAGTTAGGTTTCGTTTGTTTGCGTTAGGTTTGGATAGATTTGACTTTCTCGGCAAAAACTGTTACTTCGTGGATTTCTGCGCTCTGCTCAACTCTACTGTACACTGCTCCACTCTGTGGAGGCCAGCAATATTGGTCGCTGCACGTTAGGTTGAGTTAGGCTACGTTTGCGTATGTTACGATCGGTTAGGGTAGGAGATGTCAGCTTTGACTTCAATGCTATACAGTGACATACGACGAATTTCTGCACTCTACTCCGTTCTAATATGCTCAACTTGGCTCTGTGAAAGACAGCAATAGTGGTGGAGGCACATAATGTTGAATTAGGTTACGTTCGGTTAGGTTAGATTATGTCAGGTTAGGTTAGGATATCCTAGACTTTATTGCTTTACACTGCAATGCGGTGGAACTCTACTCTCTTCCGTGGGATAATATGTTCAGCTTGGACCCGGGAAAGCAAGCAATGGTGGTATCGGCACGTTACGCTCTGATAGGCTGCTTTCGGATAGGTTAGGTTAGGTCAGGTTATGTTACGATATCTTTGACTTTTGCGCTTTACGCTGCAATGCGGCGGATCTCTGCGCTCTACTCTGCCCTAGTATGTTCCGCTTGGCACTTGGGAAGCCTGTAATATTGTTTTTGGCACATTCGGTGGACATACGATACATTTGGGTACGTCGTGTTAGCATAGTTTATGTTTGGAAAGAATCAACTTTTCACTTATACACTGCTATCTTAAGGATCTATGCACTCTACTCTCCTCTAATGTGGTTTGCTTGACCCTGTGCAGTCCAGGAATACTGGTGGCGGCACATTACGTTAATATAGATTACGTTCGATTAGGTTAGGTTCAGTTGTGTTAGGCTACGATATCCCCGACCTTTATGCTCAGCACAGATATTCAATCGACTCCTGTGCTCTAATGTGCTGTGCCGTGCTCAGCTTGCCCCTGGAGACACCAACAGTAGTGGTCGCGGGACGTTAGGATGATTTACGTTACATTTCGCTCGGTTAGGTTAGGTCAGATTTGGACAGGACATATTTGACATTTGAGCCGTTCACTGCAATGAGCTGCACTGCTCTCTAGAATATTCTGCTTGGTTCTGCGGAGGTCAGATATAGTGGTTTCGGCGCTTTAGGTTGAGTTATGTTATGTTGGGTTAGGTTAGGTTAGGATGACTTTGACTTTTGTGCCATACACTGCAGTTCGGAGGATTTCTACACTCTACGGCGCCCTACTGTAACCTGCTGGCCCTTCAGCGTTCAGCAATAGTGGTCGCGGCTCGTTATGTTGTGTCAGACTTCGTTTGGTTAGGCTATGTTTGTATGCGTTAGGCTTGGAAAGCTTTGGCTTTTCTGCTATGTACTGCGATTCTATGGATTTCCTCTCTCTACTCCACTCTAATATGTTCTGCTTGGCACTGGAGGGGGGGGGGGACAGTAGTTGTCGCCTCACGTTGGGTTGAGCTGTGTTACGTAAGTTTACGTTACGATTGGACATGTTAGGAATGTCTAGCTTCGTCTTTTGAGAGGTACACTGCTATTCGGCAGAATCCTGCAACCTACTGTACTACAACATATTCAGCTTGTCTCTGGGCGGGCCAGCATTAGTGGCATCGGCACGATACGTTGAGTTGGCTACGTTTGGTTAGGTTAGGTTAGGTCCGGTTAGGTTTGAATATCTATGGCTCTTGTAATTTTCACTGCAATGCGGATGACTTCTGCACTCTTCTCTGCCCTAGTACGTTCAGCTTTTCTCTGGGTGGACCAGCCTTTGTGGCACTGGCACGTTACGTTTGGTTACGCTAGGTTTGGTTAGGTGATGTTAGGTCAGGTTAGGCTAGGATAACTTTGACTTTTGTGCAATGAGCTGCTGTACGGTGGATTCCTGCGCACTACTGTGGTCTAATATGCTCTGCTTTTCTCTGGGGAGGCCAGAAATTGCGGCCGCGTGTCGTTAGGCTGAGCTAAGTTACGTTTGATTACGTTAGGTTGGTTTACGTTTGGTTCGGATGCCTTTGACTTCGGTGGTGAACACTGGTTTTCGTTGACTCTCTGCACTCTACTTTGCTCTGGTCTATTCCGTTTGTCTCAGGCGAGGCCTGCAAGGCTGTTCTCTGTATATTATGTTAAGTTAGGTTACGTCTGGCGATATTACGTTAGGGTATGTTAGGGTAGGATAGCTATGCCTTTTGCGCCATACATTTCTACTCGGTGGATTTCCACGCCCTACATTGCTCTACTATGCCCTGCTAGACTCTGGGGATGCCAGCAATGGCGGTCGCGGCACGTTAGTTTGAGATAAGTCACGCTTGGTTATGTTACAATTGATTTGGTTAAGAGAGGGTAACATAGACTTTTGTGCTATACTCGGCTATTCAGTCGATTTCTGCGATCCACGTTGCCCTAATATAATCCGCTTGGCTCTGGGAGGGCAACAATCGAGGTATAGGTCCGTTAGGTCTAGTTAGGTTGTGTGTGGCTATGTCACGTATTGTTAGGACAGGCTGGGACAGTTTGGATGGGTTATCACAGAATAGAGCTGTCTTTTTTGCTGTTCACTATTAAGCGGTGGATTTCTACGCTCTGCACTGCAGTACCATACTCTGCGGGTCTCTGGGGTGGAGAGTAATAATAGTCTTGGCACGTTAGCTAGATTTAGGCTTCGTTTGGTTAGGTTACGTTGGTTTGGGTTAGGCTTGGTTAGCTTCCACTTTTCCGCTATGCATCGCGATTCTATGGATTTCTGCTCCCAACTCTCCTCTAGTATGCTCTGCTGGACCATGTGGTCGCCAGCAATACTGGTCGCTTCACGTTGGGTTGTGTTAGATTACGTTTGGTTAGGTTATGTTTGTTCGCGGTGGGTCTGGTAAGCTTTGACTTTCTTGGCCTAGACTGTTTTCCGGTGCATTTCTGCGCTCTACTCTGCTCTACTATACTATGCTCGGCGCAGGGAGGGCATCAATAGCGGTCTCGTCACGTTAAGCTCAGATAGGTTACGTACGGTTGCGTTACGATTGGTTAGGTTACGAGGGCCTAACTCTGACTTTTGCGCTATACACTGCTCTTAGGGGAATTCTGCCCTCTACTGTGCTCTAATATGTTCTGCTGGGCACTGTGGAGGCCAAAAATTGTGGTCCGGCTCGTTAAGTTCAGTTAGTCTATGTTTGGCCTGGTTAGGTTGGGTCGCGTTAGCTTGTGATACATTTGGCTTTTGTGCTATACGCTGCTACTTGGTGGCTCCTCCGCTTTACGTTTCCCTAGTATATTCTGCTTGGCTGAGGTGATTCTAGCTGTAGCGGTTTCGGCACGTTACGTTAAGTTTGGATACGTCTGTTTACATTACGTTTCGATAGGTTAAGAAAGGATAGGTTTGAGTTTTGTGCTGTAGACTGCTCTTCTGCGTATTCCTATGCTCTATATTGCTCTACTATACTCTGCTCGACTCTGCGGAGGCCAGTAATAGTGGTCACGGCACGTTAGATTTACTTATGCAGCGTTTGGCTATGTTACGTTTGGTTAGGGTAAGGGAGGATAGCATTGGCTTTTGTGCTATACGCGGCCATTCGGCGGACTTCTGCGCTCTACTGTGCTCTAGTATGTACTGCTCGGCTCTGGGGAAGCCAGCAATTGTGGTCTAGGCACATTAGGTTGAGATTGGAAACGTTTCGCTATATTATGCTTGCTTAGGTTAAGCTGGATAGCTTCGACTTTTCTGCTATACACTGCGATTCCATGGATCTCTGCGCCCTGCTCCCATCTAATATGCTCCGCGTGACCCTGTGGAGGCCAGCAATACTGGTCGCGTCATGTTAGGTTCAGTTATATTACGTTTGGTGAGGCTAGGCTACGTATTGTTAGGTTAGAATTGTTTTGACTCCTGTGCTCAACACAGATATTCTATAGATTTCTGTGATCTACTGTGCTCTAACATATCACGTTTGTCCCTTGCGACGCCAGGAGTGGTGCCCTCGGCACGTTAAGTTGAGTTATTTTCGTTTGGCTAGGTTACGTCTGGCTACGTCTTTTAGGGTAGCTTCGACTTTTGCTTTATGCACTACTACTCTGTGGGTTTCTGAGACCTAATGTGCTCTCATATGCTCTGCTTGACGCGAAGGAGACCGGAAATAATGCTCTCGGCACGTTTGCTTGAGTTATGTATCGTTTGGATAGGTTAGGATAGGATGACTTTGACTTTTGAGCTATACACTGCTATTCGGTGGCTTTCTGCGACCTACTGTGCAGTACTGTACTCTCCTCGAATCTGGGGATGCCAGCATTAGTAGCCTTGGCGCTACAGGTTTCGTCAGAAGACGTTTGGTAGTATTACGATTTGTCTGGTTATGACACAGTAGCTCTGATCTTTGTACTGCACACTTCTCTCCGGAGGATTTCTGTGCTCTAGATTGCTCTACCGTACCCTGCTCGACTCGCTGGATGAGAGCAATAGTGGTCGTGGCACGTTAGCTTGAGTTAGGCTACGTTTGGTTAGGCTATGATTGTTAGGGTTAGGTCTGGTTAGCTTTGTCATTCTTGGCATAGACTATTGTTCGGTGGATTTCCGCGCTCCACTCTGCTCTACTACACTGCTCTCGACCCGGGCAGGCCAGCAATTGTGGTAGCTACACGTTAGGCTGTGTTAGATTACGTTTGGTTATGTTACGATTGGTTAGATTAGGAGTAGATAGTTTTGCTTCCTGTGCTATAAACTGCTATACGGTGGAATTATGCGCTCCACTTTGTTCTGATATATTCAGCTTGGCTCTGGGAAGACCGCAATGGTGGTCTCGGCAACTTACGCTGAGTTACGCAACGTTAGCCTGTGTCAGGTTAGGTCAGGTTGGGTCAGGATATCTTCGACTTTTGTGCTATACGCTGAAATGCCGCGAATGTGTGTAATCTAGTGTGTTATAGTATATTCAGCTTGGCTCTTGGGAGGTCAGCAGTAGTGGTGTAGGGCGATTTGGTGGAGTTAGGTTACGTTTGGTTATGCTATCTTTGGCATGGTTAGGCATGGACAGCTTTGACCTTTCTGCTGTACACTGATATTCGGTGGATTTCTGCGCTCTAGTGTGATCTAGTACGCTCTGTCTTGCTCTGCGGAGAGCAGAAACGTTGGCTGCGGCGTGTTGGGCATAGTTATGCAACGTTTGGTTTAGCTAGATTTGTTTTGGTAAGAATAGGATTTCTTTGACTTTTGGCCAGAACACAGAAATGCGTTCGATTTCTGCCCTCTACTGTGCCCTAGTATGCTCTGCTTGGGTCTGGAGAGGCCAGTAACAGCGGTCTCGACATGTTACGTTGAGATACGTTACGTTCTGCTGGGTTACGTTAGCTATGGTTAGATTTGTATAGCTTCGACTTTCGTGGCATAAACTGATGTCCGGTGGACTTCGGCGCTCTACTGTTCCCTACTATTCTCTGTTAGGCTCTGCGGCGGCCAGCAATACCTGTCGCGGCACGTTAGGCTGAGTTATTCTGCGTTTGGTTGGATCATGTTTGGCCTGGTACGGTTGGGATGGCTAAGAGTTCTGTCCTGTACACTGCTCTTCGGTGGATATCTGCGTTCTACTGTGGTCTAACACTCTCTGCCTGGCGATAGGCAGGCCAGAAGTAATGACCGTGGCACGTTAGATTGTGTCAAGTTTCGTTCGGTTGTGTTTCGTTTGGTTAGGTTAGGATTAGATAACCTCGCCTTATGTGCTATACACTGCTATTCCGCGCTCCACTCTGCTCTACTACACTGCTCTCGACCCGGGCAGGCCAGCAATTGTGGTAGCTACACGTTAGGCTGTGTTAGATTACGTTTGGTTATGTTACGATTGGTTAGATTAGGAGTAGATAGTTTTGCTTCCTGTGCTATAAACTGCTATACGGTGGAATTATGCGCTCCACTTTGTTCTGATATATTCAGCTTGGCTCTGGGAAGACCGCAATGGTGGTCTCGGCAACTTACGCTGAGTTACGCAACGTTAGCCTGTGTCAGGTTAGGTCAGGTTGGGTCAGGATATCTTCGACTTTTGTGCTATACGCTGAAATGCCGCGAATGTGTGTAATCTAGTGTGTTATAGTATATTCAGCTTGGCTCTTGGGAGGTCAGCAGTAGTGGTGTAGGGCGATTTGGTGGAGTTAGGTTACGTTTGGTTATGCTATCTTTGGCATGGTTAGGCATGGACAGCTTTGACCTTTCTGCTGTACACTGATATTCGGTGGATTTCTGCGCTCTAGTGTGATCTAGTACGCTCTGTCTTGCTCTGCGGAGAGCAGAAACGTTGGCTGCGGCGTGTTGGGCATAGTTATGCAACGTTTGGTTTAGCTAGATTTGTTTTGGTAAGAATAGGATTTCTTTGACTTTTGGCCAGAACACAGAAATGCGTTCGATTTCTGCCCTCTACTGTGCCCTAGTATGCTCTGCTTGGGTCTGGAGAGGCCAGTAACAGCGGTCTCGACATGTTACGTTGAGATACGTTACGTTCTGCTGGGTTACGTTAGCTATGGTTAGATTTGTATAGCTTCGACTTTCGTGGCATAAACTGATGTCCGGTGGACTTCGGCGCTCTACTGTTCCCTACTATTCTCTGTTAGGCTCTGCGGCGGCCAGCAATACCTGTCGCGGCACGTTAGGCTGAGTTATTCTGCGTTTGGTTGGATCATGTTTGGCCTGGTACGGTTGGGATGGCTAAGAGTTCTGTCCTGTACACTGCTCTTCGGTGGATATCTGCGTTCTACTGTGGTCTAACACTCTCTGCCTGGCGATAGGCAGGCCAGAAGTAATGACCGTGGCACGTTAGATTGTGTCAAGTTTCGTTCGGTTGTGTTTCGTTTGGTTAGGTTAGGATTAGATAACCTCGCCTTATGTGCTATACACTGCTATTCGGTGGATTTCTGCGCACTACCATGCTCTAATATTTTGTGCTCGGCTCTGGTTATGCCAGCAATAGAGGTCAAGGCACGTTAGGTTGGATTTGGTTACGTTTGGCTATATTAGGCTTCTTTTGGTTTCTATTCTATTTCTATGGACCTCTGCGCTCTACTGTGAGCTATCACACCCTGCTTGTCTCTGGGGATGCAAGGAATGGTGGTAGCGGCACGTTAGGCTGGGTCACGGGTTGGTATGGCTTGGCGAGGTTAGAAAGGGGTAGATTTGACTTTTGTGCTACACAATGCTATTCGGTTGGCATCAGCGCTCTGCCGCGCTCTAGTATGCTCTGCTTGGCTTGTGGAGGGCAGCAACAGGGGTCTCGGCATGATACCCTTTGTTACGTAACGTTTGTTTGTGTTACGATTGGTAAGGTTAGGACAGGATGGCTTTGACTTTTGTGCTATACATAGCCATTCGGTGGATTCGGGTGCTCTGCATGGCCCTACTATGCTCTGCTCGACCCACTGGAGTCCAGCAATTGTGGTCGCGTCACGGTCGGTTTTGATAGGTTACGTCTCGTTAGGTTGCATTAGGTAAGGCTTGTTCAGGATGGCTTTGACTTTTGTGCTATACACTGCTATTCGTATGATTTCTGGGCTCTACCGTGATCTGATATGTTCTGCATGGCTCTGTGGATGCCAGAAATAGAGGTCTCGGCCTTTAGGTATAGTTTTTCTACGTTTGGCTAGGTGAGGTTATGTCCGGTTTGGTCAGGATGGCTCTGACAGTTGTGCTATACACTGCTACCGGGAGGATTTCTACGCTCTACTGCGACATAATATTCTCTTCTTTGCCCTGGGGAGGCCAGAAATAGTGAACGCGGCTGGTTCGGATGTGCTTGGTTAATCTTGGCTAGGCTAGGTTCGTCTGGGTTAGGCTGGGATATAGTTGATTTTTATGTTACACACTGCCATCCTATACACTTCGGATATCTACTGTCCTCTAGTACGTCCTGCTTCCCTCTGGGGAGGTCAGCAATGGTTGTCTTGGCCCATTGGGATGAATTAGGTTACGTTCGGTTTTGTTATATTTGGTTATGTTATATTTGACCATTGCACTGTAAACTGCATTGCTTTGGATTACGGCGTTTTACTTTGCTCTAGTATGTTCTGTTTGGCTCTAGCGAGACAAGCAATATTTTACTCGGAACGTTAGGTTGAGCTAGCTTACGTTCGGCTATGTTTCGTTTGGCTATGCTTGGGTAGGGTAGCATCGACTCTTGTGCCATGCACTGCGATTCCATGGATTTCTGTGCTCTGCTCTCCTCCAATATATTCTACTTTGCTGTGAGGAGGGCAGCGATAGTTGCCTCGGCACGTTAGGAAGGGATACGCTACGTTCTGTTACGTTCCTTTTGGCTCGGTTGGGACAGGTTAGCTTTGACATTTGTGCTATGCACAGCTATACGTTGGGTGTCTGCGATATACTGCGCTCTAATGCTCCGAGCTTGGCTCTAGGGATGCCAGCAACTATGGTCCCGGGTAGATAGGTTGACATATGTTACGATCGGCTTGGTTAGGTTTGGTCAGTATAGCTTTGACTATTTCTCTGCACACTGCTATTCGGCCAATACCTGCGGTCTGCATTGCAATGATATCCCCTGATGTATATGGGAAGGCCAGTGATAGTGGTTGTCGCACGTTTTCGATGAGATAGGTTACGCTTGTCTACGCTAGGTTAGGTTATGTTTTGTTAGGATGCCTGTGACTTCTATTCTATTCTCCGCTATTCGTAGGATTTCCGCGCTCTATAATGCTCTAGTATATTCTACTCGGCTATAGGGAGGCCAGGAGTAGTGGTCTCGGCACTTTAGGTAGAGTTATGTTGCGTTTGGTTATGCTACGTTTGGTGGGTCAGGACAGGGTAGCTTCGACTTTTATGCTATGCACCGCTATTCGGTGGCTTTCTGCACTCTACATTGCTCTACTGTGCTCCGCTCGACTTCCGGCACGCCAGTAATGTTGGTCTAGGCACGTTAGGCAGAGTTATGTTACGTTTGGAAGGGTAAGGTTTGGCTAGGTTAGATTTGACTGTCGTGCTGATCACAGTCATTCTGTAGGTTCCTGCCCACCACTGTGCTCTAGCATGTTCTGCCTGGCTCTGCGGAGGCAAGCAATATATGACTCGGCAGCATTCGTCTAGTTATTCTTCGTTTGGTAAGGTTAGGTTATGTCTCGTTTTGTCATAATGGCATTGACTTTTGTGCTATACACTGCTATTCGGTGGGCACTTGCGCTCTACTGTGATCTAATATTCTCTGCTTTGCTCTGGGGAGGGCAGGAATTGTGGTCGCGGCACGTTAGGTTAAGTTATGGCACGTTCGGTTAGGTTTGGTTTGTTTGGGTTAGGTTAGGATACCTTTGTCTTTCGTGCTGTACACTGCCATTCTATATGCCTCCACGCTCTACTCTCATCTGATATGCTCTGCTTCTCTCTGTGGAGGCCAGCAATGCTAGTCGCGGCACGATAGGTTTTGTTACGTAACGATTTCTTAGGTTATGTTAGGTTAGGTTCGGTTAGGATGGCTTCCACGTTTGTGGTATACATTGCTTTCGTTGAATTTCCGCGATTTGCTGTGCTCTAACGTGTCTGCTCGGCTCTGGGCAGGCCAGCGGTAGAGGCTTCGACACGTTAGGTTGAGTTAGGCTACTTTTGCTTAGGTTAGGTTATGTACATTTAGATTAGGGTATCTTCGACCTTGATGCTTTACACACCAGTGAGGCGGATTTCTGCGCTCCACTGTTCTCTAGTATATTCTGCCTTGCCCTGCGGTTGACAGCAATAGTGGTCTGTGCACGCTAGCTTGTGTCATGCCAGGTTTGGTTGTGATACGCTTGGTTATGTGAGGAGAGGGTAGCTTTGACTTTTGTGCTGTGCACTGCTTTTCGGGGGAATTTTACGCCCTTCTGTGACCTAGTTTTCCCGGCATTTCTCTGGGCATTCCGAAAATAGAGGCCGCGGCGCGTTAGGGTGAGGTAGGTTACGTTTGGTTAGGTTAGGCTTGTTTGGGTTTGGTTGTGGTACCTTTGACTTTCGTGATATGCAATGACATTCTATGGACGTGTGCGCTATGTTCTCCTCTGATATGCCGTGGCTGGCGACGGGGAGGCCAGCAATAGCTGTCTTGGCCCGTCAGGTCGAGGTGGGGTACGTTTGGTTAGTTTATATAGCTTTGGTACGGTTAAGGTGGCTTCCACCTTTCTGCTGGACACTGCGACTCTAGGGATTTCTGCGCCCTACGCCAGTACATCATGTTCTTATTGTCTCTGGAGAAGCCGGCAATAGGTGTCGCGGCAAGTTAGGTTTAGTTATTCAACGTTTGGTTAGGTCATGCTAGGCCAGCCTAGGTCAGGATATCTTTGACTTCTGTACTGCACATCGCTATTTGGTGGCTTTGTTCGCTCTACTGTGCTCTACTATACCCTGCTCAACTCTGGCGAAGACAGTAATAGTGGTCATGGCACGATAGGTCTAATTAGGCTACGTTTGGTGAGGATATGTTAGCTTAAGTTAGGTATGGATTGCTTTGACTCTTGCGGTATAAATGGCTATTCGGTGGACTTCTGCGCTCCACTGTCCTCTAGTGTGTCCTGCTTGGTTCTGGGAAGCCAGCAATGGTGGTTTCAGCACGCAAGTTTGAGTTCGGCTACGCGTGGCTTTGCATGGTTTCGGTTATATTTGGTAAGTGTTGCTTTGACTTTTACGTTGTACACTGCTATTCGGTCGATACCTGTGCAATCAACTGCTCTACTAACATCTGCTTCTCTTCGGGGAGGCGAGTAATAGCAGTCGTGGCCTGTTTGGTTGAGATATGTTTCGCTCGGTTAGGTAAGGTCCGGCTTAGTTTGGATGGGATGGCTTTTACTTTTGTGCCTTGCCCAACGGAGCTGCGCATTTTTGCGCTCTCCTGTCCTCTAGTATATCCTGCTTTGCTCTGGGGGTTCGCAATAATTGTCTCGGCACTTTAGGTTGTGTCAGGTTGCGTTTGGTAGCGATCGGTTCGGCCGGCTTATGTTAGGCTATCTTCTTCTTTTCCGCTGTACACTAGAATGCGGCTGATTTCTGCGGTCTGCTGTGCTCTAGTATACTCTCCTTGGCTCTGGGGAGGCAAGCAATTGTGGTCTCGGCACGCAAGTTTGAGATACGTTGCGCACTGCTTGGCTAGTTTCGGATAGGTTTGGTCATTATAGCTTTGTCTGTGTGCTGAAGGCTGCTTTTCGGTCGATAACTGCGCACTGCATTGCTCTACTAGCATCTGCCTGTCTCTGGGGAGACCAGCAACAGCGTTCCTGGCAGGTTTGGTTGGGCTATGTTACGCTTGTCTTGGTTAGTTTTGCTTGAGTTTGATTAGGATGGATTTGACCTTTGTGCTATACACTGCTTTGCTCTAATTTACTCTGCTTGGTCACGGGGATGCCAGCAGTATAAGTCTCGACAGGATAGTCTGAGTTAGGTTGCGTTTGGTTATGTTACGTTTGACATTGTTAGGACCGGGTAGCTATACTTCTGTGCTGTACACTGCAATTCGGTGGATTTTTGCGCTACGCATTGCTCTACTGTACTCTGTTCGACTATCGGGATGCCAGCAGTATTGATCACCGCTCTTTAGGCTGAGATATATTACGTTTGGTCATGTTCGGTTACGTTACGTTACGTTAGGCTATCTTTGACTTTTGTTCTGCACACTGCTACCATATGGACTTCTGCGCTATTCTGAGCGCTGTCACACCCTTCTTGTCTCTGCGGAGACCAGGAATAGTGCTCTCGGCACGTTAGGTTGTGTCAGGCTGCGTTTGGTTAGGTTACGCTTCGTTAGGTGAGGAGAAAATAGCTTTGACCTTAGTGCTATGCACTGCTGTTCGGCGTATATCTAGGCTCTACTGTTATCCAATATTCCCCGCTTTGGTCTGGGAATGCTTGAAATTGTAGCCGCGGCGCGTTAGATTGAGTTAGGTTACGTTTGTTTAGGCTAGGTTCGGTTGGGTTTCGTTAGGTCATCTTTGATTTTCGTGCTATATACTGCCATGCAATGGAACCCTGCGCCCTATTTCCCCCGAACATGCCCGGCTGGGCTGTGGGGAGGCCAGAAATTTTGTGCTAGGCTCGTTAGGTTGGGATATGTTAGGCCTTATATGGATAGGATTGGTGAGGTTAGGTTAGCATTACTCTTACTCTTTCGCTGCACACTGCTATTCAGGCGGTTTCATCTCTATACATTGCTCTCCTATCCTCTGCTAAGCTTTCGTGAGGCCAGCAATAGCTTTCGTGTCACGTCAGGTTTGGTTACGTTACGTCTGCTTATGTAACGTTTGATTATGTTAGGACGGGGTAGCTTTGACCTTTGTGCTACACACTGCAATTCGGTGGATTTCTGCGCTCCAGGTTGCTCTACCACACCCTTCTCAATACTCGGGAGGCCAACAGTAGTGGTTGTGGCAAGCTAGGTTGAGCTGCATTGCGTTTGGTTAGGTTGTGTTACGCATTGTTAGGACAGGATAGCTTCGACATTCGTGCCACGCGCTGCTATCCTACGGACTTCTGTGCTCTCCTGTGCACTATCACAATCTGCTTGACTCTGTGGATGCCAGGATTAGTGTTCTCGGCACGTTAGGCTGAGACATGTTACGTTTGGATAGGTTAGGTTTGGTTGGGATTGCTTTGACTTTTCAGCTTTACACCGCAATTCGGAATATTTCAGCGCTCTACGTTGCTCTGCTATGCTCTGCTTAGCTCTCGTGGGGCCAGCAGTAGTGGTCGCGACACGACAGGTTCATAACATTTCGTCCGCTTATGTTAAGTTGGGTCAGGTTAGGAGTGCATAGCTTCGACTTTTATGCTATACACAGCTATTCGGTGGACTTCTGCGCTCTACATTGCTCTACTGTGCTCTGCTCGACTCTGTGACGCCAGCAACACTGGTCTCGGGACGAAAGGCTGAGAAATGCTACGTCCGGTTATGTTACGTTTGGTGAGGTTAGGATAGGGTAGTTTAGGCCTTTGGGCTATACACTGATATCCGCGGATTCCTGCGCTCTACTGCCTTCTCATATTTTCTGCTTGGCTCTGGGGGTGGGGGCAGCGATAGAGGTCTCAGCACGTCATCCTTAGTTACACTACGTTTGGGTAGGTTAAGTAGGGTCAGGTTAGGTCCGCGTACGACTGTCTCTTGCGCTGTACACTGCAATGTGGTGGGTTTCTGCGCTCTGCTGTACTATAGTATATTCTACTTTGATCTGGGGATGCTAGCGATAGTTCTCTGGGCACGTAAGGTTGAGCTATGCTACGTTCGCTCGTGTTACGCTTGGTGAGGTTAGGAGAGGGTAGTTCAGGCTTTTGTGCTATAGACTGAAATCCGCCTATTCCTGCTCACTACTGCGTTCGCATACTTTCTCCTTGGCTGGGGGGGGGGGATAGTGATAGTGGTCTCTGCACGTCATGCTTAGTTATACTACGTGTGGTTAGGTCAAATTATGCCAGGTTAGGTTAGGGTATCCTCAACTTTTGTGCTATAAACTGCTATTCGGTGCATACCTGCGCTATACGTTGCTCTACTATTCTCTGCTCTACTCTGGCGAGGCGAGCAATAGCGGCCGCGGCACGTTATTTTGGGCTAGGTCATATTTGGCTAAGGTAGGTTAGGCTAAGTTTGCTTAGGGAAGCTTTGAATTTCGTTCTGTACACTGATTTTCGGTGGATACCTGTGCTCTACCGTGCTCTAAATTATTCTGCCCGGCAATGGGAAGGTCAGGAGCAGTGGACTCCTCACGTTATGCTGAGTAACGCTAGGTTTGGTTAGGTTAGGTAAATACAGGTTTTGCTGGGATATATACGGCTTTTGCGACCTACACCGCAATGCGCTGGATTTTGCGCTATGCTTTGCTCTAGTACATTCTGCTTCGCTCTGGCGTGGACAGCAATAGTGGTCTCCGCACTTTATGTTGAGTTACGTTACATTTGGTTAGGCTGGGTTATGTCAATCTCGGACAGGTTATATTTGACTTTCGTGCTATACACAGTTATTCGTATTAGTTCTACACTCGACTGGGATATACTACACAGTGCTCGGCACTGGGGAGGCCAGCAATAGTCGCGGCAAGTTATTTTCATTTAGGCCATGTTTGATTAAGTCATGTTATGTTATGTTTGGTCAGGATGGCTTCTACTTATAGTGCTGTACACTATTACCCGGCGGGTATCTGTGATGTACTGTGATCTGCTGTATGGTGCTTGGCTCTGTGGAGTCCGGCAGCAGTGGTCGCGGCACGCCCTTTTGAATTACGCTTCATTTGGTTAGGTTAGGTTAGGTCAGGTTTGGATAGGACAACTTCGACTCGCGTGCTATTCACAGCAATGAGGTCGATTTATGCTCACTACCGTGCCTTAATACATTCTGCTTATCTCTGAGGAGGCCAACAGTAGTTGTTTCGTCATGTTAGTTTGAGCTAGGCTGCGTTTGGGTATGTCATGTTTGGCAAGGTTAGGACAGGCTACATTGACCTTTGTGCTGTACACTGCTATTCCGTGGATTTCTGCGCCCTTCATTGCTGTAGTACACCCTGCTCGACTCTGGCGGGCGAGCAATTGTGGCCGTGGCACGATAGGTTGGGTTAGTTAGCGTTTGATTAAGTTAGGTTAGCTTAAGCTCGCCAGGTTAACATAGACTTTCGTGATAAAGACTGCTACTCGGAGTATTTCCGCGCTGTACTGTGCTCTACTATATTACGTATAGCCCTGGCAATGCCAGCAATATCGGTCTCGGTATGTTAGCTTCGGTTAGGCTAGGTTTGATTAGGTTACGTTAGAAAACGTTTGGTTATTGTGGCTCCGACTTTCGTACTATACACTATTATCTGGGGGTTTCCTCTGATCTACCGCGCTCTAATGTATTCTGCTTGGAACTGTGGAGTCCGGCAGCAGCAGTCGCGGCACATTCAGTTGTGTTACGCTGCGTTCGGTTAAGTTAGGTTAGGTTAAGTTATGTTAGTCTATCTTCGACTTTTGTGCCATTCACAGAAATGTGGAGGATTTCTGCGAACTACTGTGCTCTAGTATACTCTACTTGTCTCTGACGCGGTGAGGAATAGTTCTCTGGCCATTTTAGGTTGAGTTAGGTTACGATTGCGTCTGTTAGCTGACGCGGTCAGGAATAGTTCTCTGGCCATTTTAGGTTGAGTTAGGTTACGATTGCGTCTGTTATATTTGGATAGGTTAGGACAGGCTACTTCGACTCTTGTGCTTTATACTGCCATCCCTTAAGTCTCTGTGATCCTCTTCGCTCTACTGCATTTTGCTTGTCTCTGTGGAGGCCATGAGCTATGGTCGCGGCATATCCTTTTGAGTTATGCTACGTTCGGTTTGGTTAGGTTAGGCCAGGATAGGTTATGATATCTACGGCCTTTGTGGTACTCACTGCAGTGCAGTGGATTTCTGCGCAATAATGTGTTCTAGTACGTTCTGCTTGTCTTTTTGGGGGCCAGCAATTGCGGTCTGGTCATGTTAAGTTGATTCAGGCTTCTTTTGGGTACATTATGTTTGGCTATGTTAGGGTCGACTACTTTGATTTCTGTGCTACTCACTACTATTAGGAGCATCTCCGCGCTCTAATGTCCTCTAGTGCTCTCTGCATGGCACTGGGGATGCCAGCAATGTCGTTCTCGTCACGTTACGTTTAGGTACAGTACGTTCGGTTGGGTAAGGTAAGCTCAGGTTATGTCAGGATATGTTTGAATTTTTGATGTGCACTGCAATGGGGTGGATTTCCGCGGTCTGCTGTGCTCTAGTATACTCGGCTTGGCCCTGGGGAGGCCAGCAATAGTGTTCTCGGCTCGTTACATATAGCTATGCCACGTTTGGCTGTGTTACGTTTGGTGATGTAGGGTAGGATAGTTTAGACACCTGTTCCATACACTGATATCCTCCGACTTCTGCGATTTACTGTCCTCTAATATTTTATGCCTGTGTCTGTGGAGGCCGGCAATAGTGTTCTCGACATGTTAGGTTGTGTTAGGTTACATTTTGTTAAGTTAGGTTATGATAAATTTGCATATGATAGCTACGTCTTTCGCGCTGTACACTATTATCTGTCGGATTCCTGTTATCTATTGTGCTCTACTGCATTCTGCTTTGCTCTGTGGAGTGCGGTAGCAGTGATCGCAGCACGCTCGCCTGGGTTACCCTACGTTCGGTTTGGTTAGGTTTGGTCGGGTTATGTTAGGATACCTTCGACTTTTGTGCTTCTCGCTGAATTGCGGAGTATTCCTGCGAACTGCTGTACTCCAGTATATTCTACTTGTCTCTGTCGAGGAAAGCAATAGTTGCCTCGTCATGTCCGGTTGAGTTATGCTACGTTTGGATATGTTGCGCTTGGCTAGGTTAGGATAGGCTACTTTGACTTTAGTGCTTTACACTGCTATCCCTTGAGTCCCTCTGATACTATTCGCTCTACTGCATTCTGCCTGGCTCTGCCGAGGCCAGGAGCAGTGGTCGCGGCACGTCACTTTGAGCTATGCTAAGTTAGGTTATGTTAGGTTAGGTATGGTTTGGTTAGAATATTTGCGGCTTTTGCGCCTTATACTGCAATGCGGCGGATTTCTGCGCTCTAATGTGCACTAATATGCTCTGCTTGGCTCTGGGAGCGCCAGACATAAAGGTCTCGTCACGTCATGCTTGACTACACTACGTTTAGGTAGGTTAGGTAAGACCTGGTTTGGTCAGGTTATGTCTGATTCTCGTGTTATACACTGCTACGCGGCGTATACCTGCGCTCTGCTGTGCTCTAGTATATTCTACTTGGATCTGTGCATGCAAGGTGTAGTGGCCTTGGCACATTAGGTTGAGGCATGCTACATTCTGTCACATAAAGTTTGGGTGGTTAGGATATGATATCTTAGACTTTTGCGCTATGCACCACTGTCCGCGGATTACTGCGTTCTACTGAGTTCCAATATGTTATGCCTGTGTCTTTGGAGGCCAGCAATAGTGGTCTCGTCATGTTAGGTTGAGTTAGGCTACGTTTCGTTGGATTAGGTTTGGTTAAGCTCGGTCAGGTTGACTTTAACTCTCGTGCTATACTCTGCTGCTCGTGTTATTCCTGCGCTGCCTTCTGCTCTACTATATTATGCTTAGCCCTGGGAATGCCAGCAACATTTGCATCAGCACGTTAGGCTGAGATAGGTTACGTTCGTTTAGTTTTGGTTGGGCTAATTTCGGTGAGGGTAGCTTTGTCTTTCGTGTTATACACTGTTGTTCGGTGCATATCTGGGCTCGCGTACGCTCTACTACATTCTGCTCGGCCCTGGGGAAGCTATAAATAGTGACTGCGGCACGTTACGTTAATGTAGGCTATGTTTGGCTAGGATACGTTAGATTGGGCTAGGTCTGGGCAGATATGACTTTTGAGCTATACACTGCGATTCTATGGACTTCTGCGCACTACTATCTCCTAGTAAGATCTGTTCTACTCTGGGGAGGACAACAATTGTGGTCGGGATACGCTAGGTTGTGTTATGTTCCGTTTTGTTATGCTTGGTTAGGCAAACTTGGGCCAGGGTAGCTAAGACTTTCGTAATATACACTGCTATTAGGTGGATCTCTGCAGTCTACAGTGCTCTGCTACATTCTGCTTCGATCTGTGGATGCCAGGAGTCGTGGTCGCCATCACGTCCTGATGGGCTATGCTACGTTCTGTTAGGCCAGGTTAGGTCAGGTTTGGTTATGATACCTACAACTTTTGTGTTATACACTGCTATTCGGTGGGATTCTATGTTCCACATTGCGGTAGTGCACACTGCTCGGATCTTGGGACGCAAGCAATGGTGGCCGTGGCACTGTTAGTTTGTGATATATCATGGTTAGTTAGGTTAGATTAGGCTGGTTTAGTTAGGATGGCTTCGACTTTCGTGCAATGCAGTGTTACTCGGTGTACGTCTGTGATCTACTGTGCTCTACTACATTCTGCTTGTCTCTCTGTAGGCCAGCAGTAGTGGTATCGTCTAGTCAGGTTGAGTTATGCTACGTTTGGACATGTCGCGTTTGGCTAGGATAGGGTGGGCTACACTGACCTTTGTGCTTTACACTGCTTTTCGGTGGATTTCTGTGACCTACTACGCTATACTGCACTCTGCTTTTCCCCGCGGAGGTCAGGAGCAGTCGTCACGGCACGTCATGCTGGGTTTTGCTGCGTTAGGTTGGGCTGGATTATGTTACGTTACGTTAGGGTACCTTTGGCTATTGCGCTCTTCACTGCACATCGGTGAATTTCTGCGCTTTACAGTGCACTAGTACAGCCTGCTTGTACCTGTGGGGGCTCGCAATAGTGGCCTCGTCATGTTAGGTTGGCCTAGACGCGTTTGGGTATGCTACGTTTGGCTAGGTTAGGATAGGCTACTTGGACATTCGTGCCGCACACTGATTTTCTGCTGATTTCTGTGATCTACTGTGTTCTACTACATTCAGCTTCGCTCTGGGGAGGCCAGGGGCAGTGGTCGGGGCGCGTTGCGTTGAGATATGCTACGCTTGGATGTGCTACGTCCGGTGAGTTTAGGATAGGATAGTCTATACCTTTGGACTACACATGGCCATCCGCGGATTTCTGCGTTCTACTCTGCTATAGCTTATTCTACTTGGATCTGGAGCAGCCAGGAGCAGTGTTCGCGGCAAGGTATGATGAGCTATGCTACGCTCGGCGTGGTTAAGTTAGGCCAGGTTATGTTAAGATATCTATGGCTCTTGTGACATACACTTCAATGCGGTGTACTTCTGCGCACTACTGTGCTCTAGTACATTCTGCTTGCATCTGCGGTGGCTAGCAGTACTGGTCTCGTCATGTTAGTTTGAGTTGTGTTAGGTTTGGGTATGTTACGTTTGGTGCGGTTAGGATAGGATAGTTTAGGCTTCTGCGCTATGCACCGCTATCCGTATATAACTGCTCTCTACTGTCCTCCAATATTTTCTTTTTCGCTCTGGCGAGGCCAGCAATTGTGGTCTCTGCACGATAGGTTGAATTATGTTACGTGTGATTAGGTTACGTTACGTCAAGCTCGGTCTGGTTACCTTTGACTTTCGTGCTGTACACTGCATCTCGTGGGAATCCTGCGCTCGACTGTGCTCTACCATACTCTGCTTGGTTCTGTGGAGGCCAGCAATAGCGGTCGCGGCAAGTCATGTTAAGTTAGCCTACGTTTTATTAGGTTATTTTAGGTAAAGTTTGGTTAGGACTCCTTTGACTTTCGTGATATACACTGCGGTTAGGTGGACCTCTGTGATACACTCTGCTCTTCTACCTTATGCATGGCACTGGCTAGGCCAGGAGAAGTGGCCCTCGTACGTTATGTTCCGCTATGCTGCGTCCTTCTATGTTAGGTTAGGTGAGGTAAGTTAGGTCATCTACGACCTTTGCGGTATAAAATGCTGTTCGGAGGATTTCTACGCTGTACGTTGCTCTACCATTCTCTGCCCGACCGCGGGTAGGCTAGCAACATTGGACGCGGCAAATTGGGTTGGGCTATGTTGCGATTGGTTAAGTTATGTTAGGCTACGTTTGGTTAGCGTAGCTTCTACTTTCGTGCCGTAAACTGTTATTTGGCGGGTTTCTGTGATCTACCGCGTTCTGTTACACTCTGCTTGGTTCAGGGGAGGTCAGGAGCTGAGGTCGCGGCAAGTTAAGTTGGGCTATGCTACGTTCGGCGAGGTTAGGCAAGGTCAGGTTGTGTTAGGATATCTTCAAGTTTTGAGCTATATATTGCAATGCGGTGGATTTCTGCTCCCTACAGTGCTGTAACATATTCAGCCTGGCTCTGGGAGGACAAGCAACAACAGTCTCTGCACGTAATGTTGTGTCAGGTTACGTTCGGTTAGGCTGGCTCAGCCTAAATTTGGTCAGGATAGCTTTAGCTTTTGTGCTGTACACTGCTTTTCGGTGGATTTTTGCGGTCTACTATGCTCTTGTATGTCCTGCTTGGCTCAGGGGAGGGCAACAATAGCGATCTCGGCACGTAAGGCTTTGTCAGGCTATGTATGGTTATGTTCCGTTGTTTTGGGTTAGGCCTGGGTATCTTTGACTTTTCCGGAATACACTGCGATTATATGGATTTCTGCGCTCTACTCTCCACTAGCGTTTTCAGCTTGACTCTAGGGAGGCCAGCAACAGCGGCCGCGGCACGTTAGGTTGAGTTAGGTTACGTTTGGTTATGTCATCGTTGGTTAGGTTAGGAGAGGACAGTTATGAGTTTAGTGCTACGGTCAGCGATTAGGTGGATTCCTGCGAACCGCAGTGCTCTAATATCTTCAGCTTGGCCCTGCCAAGACCAGCAATAGCGTTCTGGGCTCGTTATGAGGAGTCAGGTTGCGTTCGGTTCGGTTGGGATGGGATAAGTTTTGTCAGGGTGTCTTTAACTTTTACTATGTACACTGCTCTTCAGTGGATATGTGCGCTCTAGTGTGCTCTAGTATGCCATGCTTGGCTCTGGGGAGGCCAGAAGTAGTGGTCGTGGCACGTTAGGTTTAAAATGGTTATGGATTGTTATGTTTCGATTGGATGGGTTTGGAGAGGATAGCTTTGCCTTTAGCGCTATAGTGTGCTCTTTGGTGCACTCCTGCGCCATACAGTGGTCTAATGCCTTCAGGTTGGCTCTGTGGCTGCCAGAAATAGTGGCCTATGCACGTAACATAGAGTCAGGCTACGTTCGGATATGTTGGGTCAGCCTGAGTTTTATCAGTGTAGCTTCAACTTTTGTGCTGTACACAGCTATTCGGCGGATTTCTGGGCTCTACTGCGCCCTAGTATATCATACTTGACTCTGGAAAGGCAGAGATGGCGGTCTCGGCACGCCAGGATGAGTTGGGGTATGTTTGATTATTTTCTATTTGTCTGGGTGCGGTTTGGTTAACTCTTACTTTTCCGACATGCACGGCGATTCCATGGATCACCGCGTCATACTCCCCACTAATATTTTCAGCTAGGCACTGAGAAGGCCTTCAGCAGTGGCCTTAGCACTTCACCTTGAGTCATATTACATTCGGTTAGGTTGGGTTAGGCTAAATTTGGTAAGGATGTCTTTTACCTTAGTGCTGTATACTGCTTTTCGGTGGATTTTTGCGCTCTGCTGTGCTCTAATATTATCTGCTTGGCTCTGGGAAGGCCAGCAATAGTGGTCTTGTCTCGGTAGATTTGGATATTATACGTTAGGTTAGGTTAGGTTTTGTCAGGTTAGGCTAAGGTATCCTTGTTATCTGTGTTACACACTGCCATTTGGTGGCCTTCTGTGCTCTACTGTGCTCTAGTATGACCTGCTTGGCCCTGGGGAGGGCAGCAACAGCGGTCCCGGCAAGTTAGGTTAAGTTAGGCTGTGTTAGGTTATGTCCAGTTTGTTTGGGGTAGGTCTGGATTGCTTAGATATTCCTGATATCCACTGCGATTCTATGGGTTTCGGCGTGCTACTATCCACAAGTGTGTTCTGCTTGAAACTGGGGTGGACAGGATTACAGGTCGCGGCGCGTTAAGTATATATAGGTTACGTTTTGTCATGTTACCATTGGTTATGTTAGAAGAGGTTGCCTTTGACTTTAGTGCTACAGTCTGCTATTAGATAGAAGTCAGCTCCCTAGACTTCTTTAATGTTTTCAGCTTGGCCCTGGGAAGGGCTGCAATAGTGGTCTCGGCTCGTTACGTTCAGTCAGGTTACGTTCAGTTATGTTGGCTTAGCTAAGTTTGGTCAGCAAAGCCTTAACTGCTGTGCCGTACACTTCTGTTCGGTGTACTTCTGCGCTCTACTGTGCTCTAATACGTCCTCCTTGGCTCTGGCGAGGGCAACAGCAGCTGTCTCGACACGTTATTTTGGGTCAGGCTATGTGTGGTTACGCTCTGTTTGCTTCGGTTATGTTTGGGTAACTCTGATTTTTCCGATATACGCTGCGATTTTATGGATATCGGCGTCCTACTCCACACTAATGTGTTCAGCTTGGCACTGGCAAGGCCAGCGAGGGTGGCCTCGGCACGTTACGATGAGTCAGGCTGCGTTCGTTTAGAATGGTTTAGGCCATGTTTTGCTGGGATAGCTTTAACCTTTGTGGTTACACTGCTGTTCCATGGATTTCTGCTCTTTACTGTGCTCTAGTATGTCCTGCTCGGCTATGGGGAGGGCAGCTATAGCGGTGTCGGTTCTTTAGTTTGTGTCAGGCTATGTTTGGTTATGTCCTGCTTGTTTGGGCTAGGCTAGGGTAGCTTTGACTTTTCTGACATATACAGCGGCTACACGGATTTCTGCGTTCTACTCTCCACCAACTTGTTCCGTTTGACTCTGTGGTTGTCGGCAACAGTGGTCGCGGCAGGTTAGTTTCAGTTGGGTTACGATCGGTTACGTTACGATTGGCTTTGTTAGGAGAAGATGGATTTGACTTTAGTGCTATGGTCTGCTATTAGTTGGATTTCTGCTCCCAACAGCGCTTTAATGTTTTCAGCTTGTCTCTGGGAATGCCAGCAACAGTGGTCTCGGCACGTTAGGTTGAGTCAGGTTCCGCTCGGATAGGTTGGGTTAGGCCATGTTTCGTTAGGATAGCCATAACTTTTGCGCTCTACGCTGCTACACGGTGCATTACTGCGCTCCACTCTGCTCTAGTATATCGTGCTTGGATCTGGGGAGGGCAGCACTAGCGGCCTCGGCACGTTAGGATGTGTTATGCTATGTTTGGTTATGTTCTGGTTGTTTGGGTTATGTTTGGTAGACTCTGACGTTTCCGATGTACGCTGCGATTTTGTGGACCCCTGCGTCCTACTCCCCACTAGTGTGTTCTTCTTGACTCTGGAGAGGACAGCAACAGGCGTCGCGGCACATTAGGTTGAGCTAGGTTTTGATCGTTTACATTACGGTTGGTCAGGTTAAGAGGAGATAGGTTCGTCGTTAGTGCCGTATTCTGCTATTACGTGGATTCCTTCGCCCAACAGAGATCTAGTATTTTCAGCTTGGCTTTAGCAAGGCCAGAAATGGTGGTCGCGGCACGCTATGATGAGTCAGGCTACGTTCGGTTTGGTTGGTTTGGCCATGTTTGGTCTTGATAGCTGTACCTTTTGTGCTCTACACTGCTATTCGGTAGATTTCTGCTCTCTACTGTGCTCTAGTATGTCCTGCTTGGATCTGGGGATGGCAACAATAACGATGTCCGCACGTTCCTTGATTTATGTTACGTTTGGTTTAATTACGGTTGGGTTGGTTAGTACAGGATTCCTTTGAATTTAGCGCTATGGCCTGCTATTAGGTCGACTTCTGATTCCTACAGCGCTTTAGTATTTTCAGCTTGGCTCTGGGGAGGGCTGCAATAGTGGTCTCAGCACGTTATGATGAGTCGGATTACTTTCGGTTAGGTTGGGTTAGGCTATGTTTGGTTAGGTTAACTTTAACTCTTTCGCTGTATGCCGCTATTCGTTGGACTTGAGGGCTCTACTGTGCCCTGGTGTGGACTGCTTGGCACTGGGGTCGTTAGCAATAGTGGTCTCGGCACGTTAGAATAGGTTAGGTTAGGATATCCTTGACTTGTGTGCTTTACACAGCAGTGCGGCTGTTTTCTGCGCGCCAGTGTGTTCTCGTATTTTCTGCTAGTCTCTGGGGCTGTCAGCAATGTTGGTCTAGACACGTTAGGTTGAGTTAGGTTACGTTTCGTTATGTTACGTATGCTTATGTTACGTTTGGATAGGTTAGGCTAGGACAACTTTGACTTTTGCGCTGTAGGCTGCTATTCGGTGGGTTTCTGCTCACTACTGAAATCTTACGTGCCCTGCTTTGATCTGGCTAGGCAAGAAATGGTGGCCACCGCGCGTTAGGTTTATTTATGTTACGTTTCCTTACGTTCGGCTTGCTTGGGTTTGATTACGGTATCTTTGACTTCTGTTATATACACCGCAATTCAAAGTATTTCTGCTCTCTACTGTGCTCTAGCATATCCTGCTTGGCTTTGTGGAGGCCAGAATTATTCGTATCGGCACGCTAGTCCGTGTTATGTTGCGTTTGGTTTTGTCACAATTGGTTAGGTTAGGGGAGCATAGCTTAGACTTTTTTGCTGTACGCTAAAATTCGGTGGGTCTTCTGCACTCCACGTTGCACTACCAAACCCTGCTCGACTCTCTGGATGCCAGCTTTGTTGGTCGCGGCAACTTAGTTTGGGTTAGGTTACGTTCGGTTAGGTTCGGTTAAGATGTATTAGATTAGGACAGCTTCGACTTTTGTCCTGCACAATGCTATTCTATGGGCTTCTGCTCTCTTCAGTTCGCTGTCACACACTGCCTGTCTCTGTGGGCACCAGGAATAATGCTGTTGGCAGGTTAGGCTTATTTATGTAACGTTTGTTTATGTGAGGTTTGGTTAGGTTTCGTTGGGTTAGCTTTGCCTTTTGTGCTATACGCTGCTATTCTGTCGAATTTAGCGCCCTACATTGCTGTGATATACGCTGCTTGGCTCCCGTGAGGCCAGCGAAACTGGTCGTGGCACCCCAGGTAGTGATACGTTATGTCTGACTATGTCACGCTTGATCAGGTTAGGGGAGGATAAATTCGATTTTTGCGATTTCACGCTTGATCAGGTTAGGGGAGGATAAATTCGATTTTTGCGTTATACACTGCTATTCGGCGGATATGTTCGTTCTTGTATGGTGTAGTATGCTCTGCTTGGCTGTGGCGACGCCGGCAATAGTAGCCTCGGTACGTTAGGTTTAGTAAGGCTACGTTTGGCTAGGTTATGCTGGTTCGGGTTAAGTTTCGATAGCTTTGCCTTTCGTGCTATACACTGTCATTCGGTCGAATTCTGCGCCCTTCTGTGCACTACTATACTCTGCTCGAATATGTGTAGGCCGGCAATAGCGGTCGCGTGACATTATTTTGGTTTCCGTTACTTTTGGCTTCGTCGCGATTTGTTATGTTACGAGAGGGTGACTGTCTTTTGTGCTGTACACTGCTATCCGCTGTATTTCTACGCTCCCCATAAATCTACTCTACTATGCTCGATTGCAGGTGATCCAGAAATAACGGTCGTGGCACGATAGGTTGAGTTCGGTTACGTTCGGTTCGGTGAGGTTAGGTTATGTTTGGCTAGGATCGGTTTAACTATTTTGTTATACACTGCTTTCGGTGGATTTCTACGCTATACTGTGTTCTGACTTGTACTGCTTGGCACTGGGTAGGCCAGCAATAGAGGCCTCGGCTCCATAGGATTGTTCATTCTAGGTTTGGTCACGTTAAGTTAGGGCATGCTAGGTTTGGGTATCTTTGAATTTTCTCCTGTACACTGCGATCCTATGGATTTCTGAGCCCTAATGACTTCTAGTATGTTCTGCTTGGCTATGGGGAAGCCAGCAATAGTGGTGGCGGCACGTTATGTTTAGCTTGGTTAAGTTTGGTGCGGTTTTTGGTGTGGTGGGTATCTTTGACTTTTGTGCTTTGCACTATAGTGCGGCGGAATCGTACTCGCTACTGTGCTCTAGTATATTCTGATAGGCCCTGCTGATATCAGCGATAGTGGTCTGGGCACGTTAGGTTAAGTTATGTTACGTTTGGTTATGTTATGTTTGCTTAGGTTTGACTAGGATAGCTTTGACCTTTGTGGTATAAACTGCTATTCGATGAATTTCTGCCCTCTACATTGCTCTAGTGTGCTCTGCTCGTCTATCGCAAGGCCAGCAATGGTGGTCTCGGCTCCTTCGGCTGAGTTATGCTACGTTTGGTTGCGTTACGCTGGTTTGTGTTTGGTATGGGTAGCTTCGACTTTCGCGCAGCATACTGCTAGTCGGTGGATTTCTGCGCTCCGCCGTGATCTAGTATAATCTGCCCGAATCGAGGGAGGACAGCAACAGAGGCCGTGGCCCCATATGTTCAGTTGAGTTACGTATGGTTGTGTTACGTTTGGATATATTGGGAGAGGTTGTCATAGACTTTTGTGATATAGTCGGCCATACGGTGGATTTCTGCGCTCTACATTTCTCTACTACGCTCTGCTCGTCTTTGGGGAGATGTAGTGGTGGTCTCGTCACGTTAGGTTGAGTTGCGTTACGCTTGGTTATGCTATGTTAGTCTGGGTTAGGTTGGGTAGTGTTAGTCTGGGCTAGGTATGGGTAACTATAACTTAAGCGGTACACACTGTATTCGGTGTATTTCAGTGCTCTGCTCTGTCCTAGTATGTTCTAGTTGCCTGTGGTCAGGCCAGTAAAAGTGTTCTGTGCACGTACGTTTGGGATTGACTAGGTAAGTTTATGTTACGTTTGTTTAAGTTAGGACAGGGTAGCTTCGAATTTTGTGCTACACACCGCTATTTGGTGGATTTCTGCGCTCTACTGTGCCCTAATATGTTCTGCTTGTCTCTGTGGAGACCAGAAATAATGTTTGTGGCACGTTTGGTTGAGTCATGTCACGTTTGCCTTGGCTAGGTTAGGATATGTTTGGCTAGGATATCTTTAACTTTTGTGGTATATTCTGCTGTACGATCGATATCTGCGCTCTGCATTACTCTGCTGGCATTTGATTGTCTCTCGAGGCCAGCAATAGTGGACGTGGCACGTTTGTTTGTGTTATGCTACGTTCGGCTAGGTGAGGTTAGGTAAAGTTTGGTTAGGATCGCTGTGACCTTTGTGCCATAGACTTCTATACAGTGGATTCCTGCGCTCTACTGAGCTCTAGTTTATTCTGTTTGGCTTTCGGGAGGGGAGCAGAATTGGTCTCGGCACGTTTGTGTGAGGTAGGTTGCGTCTGGCAATGATAAGTTTGGTTAAGTTAGGACAGGGTAGCTTAGGCTCTTGTGCTATACACTGCTATCCGGTGGACTTATCTGTTCTACTGTGCTCCATCATATTCTGCTTGCCTCTGTGGATGCCAGCAGTAGTGTTCGCGGTACGTTTGTTTCGGTTTTGATACGTCCCTCTAAGTTATGTTAGGCTACGTTTGGTCAGCATGTCTCTGACTTTTGCGCTATGCACTGCAATGCGGTCGGCATCGACGCTGCGCTGTCCTCTAATATGCACCACGTGGCTCTTGCGAGGCCAGAAGTAGCGGTCTCGGATCGTTAGGTTGAGTTACGTTACGGTTGGTTATGCTAGGTTAGTCTGGGTTAGGTTAGGTTACCTTTGCCTTTCCCTCTGTAGATAGCCCTTCTGTGGATTTCGGCGCTCTACGTTCCTCTAATATGTTCATCTTGGCTCTAGGCAGGCCTGCAACAGCGGTCGCGGCACGTTAAGTTCAGCCTGCCTACATTTGGTTAGGTTAGGTTAGGTTAGGTTTGTTCAGGATAACTCCGACATTTGTGCTATACACTGCAGTTTGGTGGCTTTCTGCTGTCTACTGTGCTCTAGTATATCCTGCTTGTCTTTTTGGAGGCCAGCCATTGCGGTCCAGGCACGTTGTGTTAGGTTACGTTACCTTTGTTTCTATTAAGTTTTGACAGGTTAGGAAACGATAAAGTTCACTTTTGTGCTCTACACTGCTATCCGGAGGATTTCTATGCTCTACGTTGTTGTACTATACTGTACTCGGCTCTGGAGGGACAGTAATGTTGGTGTCGCCACATAAGGCTGCGTTAGGCTACGTTCAGTTACGATTCGTTTAGATAGGTTACGATAGGGTAGCATTGACTTTTGTGTTACACACTGCTGTCAGGTGGACTTCTGCGCTTTACGTTGCTTTACTATACTTTGCTCGACTATGGCGAAGCCAGTAATAGTGATCTCGGAGCTTTAGGATGAGTTAGTCTACGTTTGGTTAGGTTAGGATGGGATTGCTTCGACTTTTGTGCTACACGCGGCTATTCGGTGGGTTTCTGCCTTCTAGGTTGCTCTAGCAAATCCTCCTTGGCTCTGAGGAGCAAGAGTGGTATTGGCACGATAGGTTGAGTCAGTCAGCGTTTGGTTATGTTCCTTTGGTTTGGTTAGGCTCGGGTAGCTTTGACCTCTCTGATATAAAATCCGATTCCACGGACCTCTGCGTTCTACTTCACACTAATATGTTCTGCTTGACTCTTCGGAGGCCAGCAGTAGTGGACGCGGCACGCTAGGTTGTGTTAGGTTTCGTTTAGTTACGTTAAGTTTGGTTTGGTTAGGATAGGGTATCTTTGACTCTAGTGCCATGGTCTGCTATTAGGAAGATCTTTGACCTCTACAATGTTCCAGCGCTTTCAGCTTGGCTCTGTCAAGCCCAGCATGGCTGGTCCCGGAAAGCTGCTATGAGTCAGGCTACGCTCGGTTACGTTGTGTTATGCAATGTTTGGTCAGGGTAGCTTTAACTTTTCTCGCTGTATACCGCTATTCGGCGGACTTCTGCGCTCTGCTCTGCACTAGTACGTCCTGGTTGGCTCTGTGGAGGGCAGCAAAAGCGGTCTCGGCACGTCAGGTTGAGTCAGACTGTATTCAGATGTGTTCTGTCGGTTTGGTTTAAGCTTGGCTAGCTTTGACTTTCCTTATATTCACTTCGATTCTGTGGATTTCTGCGTTGTACACTCGACTAATGTTCTCTGCTTGGGTATGGCGTGGACAGGAATAGTGGTCGCGGCACAATAGCCTGCGTTAAACTACGTTTGGTTATGTTACGATTGGTCAGGTTAAAAGGGAATATCTTTGACTTTAGTGCTATGGCCTGGTATTAGGTGATCCTCTGCGCCCTACAGTGCTCTAATATTTTCTGCTTGTCTCTGGGGAAGGCCAGCAATGGTAGTCTCGGAAAGATATGTTTCGTCCGGTGGCGTCCGGTTACGTTGAGATAGGATAGCTTCATCTTTTTTTCTGTACGCTTCTATTTGGTCGATTTCTGCGCTCTACTCTGCTCTAGTACGTCCAGCATAGATCTGGAGAAGGCAGCAACAGCGGTTTCGGCGCGATAGGTGGAACTATGTTACGTTTGGTTATGTTACTATTCTTTAGGTTGGACAGGATAGCTTTGACTTTAGCGCTATAGACTGCTATTAGGTATACTTCTGCGCCCTAGTGTGCCCTAATGTTTTCAGATTGGCCCTGGCAAGTCGAGCAATTATGGTCTCGGCACGTTACGATGCGTCAGGCTACGATCGGTTAGGTTAGGTTAGGTTTAGATTGATAAGCGTAGCTTTCACTCCTGTGCTCTGCGCTGCTATTCGGTTGAATTCTGGGCTCTAATCTGTCCTAGTATATCCTAATCGTCTCTGCGGACGGCAGCAATAGAGGTCTCGGCACGTTAGTTAGAGTTAGACTTTGTTCGGCTATGTTCTGTTGGTTTGGGTTAGGTTTGGGTACCTTTGACTTTTCCCATATACACTGCGATTCTATGGATGTCTGCCCTCTACTATCCACTAATATGGTCTGCTTGATTCTGGGAAGGCAATCTATAGTGGTCGCGACACGTTACATTGAGTTAGGTTCGGTTTGGTTACGTTACGATTGGTTATGTTAGGAGGGGATAGCTTTGACTTTAGTGCTACAGTCTACTATTATGAGGGTTTCTGTGCCCTACAGTACTCTAATATTTTCAGCGTGGCACTGGGAAGGGCAGCAATAGTAGTCTCGGAGCGTTATCCTGAGTCAGGTTGCGATCGGTTAGGATGGACTAGGGTATGTTTGGTTAGGGTAGCTACAACCTTTTTGCTGTACACTGCTATACGGTGGATTCCTGCGCTCTACTGCGATCTAGTACGTACTGCTTGGCTCTGGGGATGCCAATGATTGCAGTCGCGGCACGTAAGCTTAAGTTAGGATACGTTTGGTTATTATTCGTTCCTTTAGGTTCGATGGGGTAGCTTTGACTTGTATGCTACGGTCAGCTATTGGGTGGATTTCTGCGCCCAACAATGCTATAATATTTTCAGCTTTGCTCTGGCATGGCCAGCGAGGGTGGTCTCGGTAAGTTATGATTGGTCATGCTATGTTCGGTTAGGTTGCGTTAGGCTACGTTTGGTAAGGACAGCTTTAACTTTTATGCTGTACGCTGCTATTCTGTGGGTTTCTGCACTGTATTGAGCTTTAGTATGACCTGCTTGCCCCTAGGGTGGGCAAAAATAGCGGTCACGGCACGATAGCTTGTGTAGGGCTATGTTTGGATATGTTCCATTGGTTTGAGATGGTCTTGTGTAGTTTTGACTTTTCTGACATACACTGCGATTATTTGGCATTCTTCGTTGTACTTTTCGCTAATGTCTTCCGCTTGACTCTGGGTAGACCAGCAGTAGCGGTCGCGACACGTTAGGTTGAGTTATGATACGTTTGGTTTGGTTACGAGAGGATAGCCTCGACTTTAGTGCCATAGCCCGCTATTAGGTGGATTTCAGCTCCATACAGTGCTTTGATATTTTCAGCATGGCTCTGGGAATGCCAGCAAAAGTGGTCCGGGCACGTTGTGTTGAGTCAAGTTACGTACGGTTAGGATGGTTTAGGATAAGTTTTGACAGGATGGCTTTAACTTTTGTGCTGTACTCTGCTATTGGTTGGGTATATGCGATCCACTGCGCTTTAGTATGTCCTGCTTGGCTGTAGCGAGGCCAGCAGTATTGCTATTGGCACGTTAGTCTGATCTATGTTGCGTTTGGTTATGTTACGCTTGGCTAGGTTAGGACACGGTTTCTTTAACTTTTGTGCTATATACTGCTATTCGGCGAACTTCTGCGCAATACTGTGCTCTAATATGTTCTTCTTGGCTTTGTGGATGCCAGCAACTGTGGTTTCGACGCGTTAGGCAGAATTAGGCTACGTTTGGTAAAGTTACGTTCGTTCGTGTTTGGTTTGGATACGAATGGCTTTCTTGTCACAGACAGCTATTCGGTGGACAACTGCGCTCTACTGTGCTCCATTATACTCTGCACGACACTGGGGAGGCTAGCAATTCTGGTCGAAGTAGGTTAAGTTGTGTTAGGTTACGTTTTGTTATATTAAGATTGGTTATGTTAAGAGAGAGTAGCTTTGACTTTTGTTCTATACACTGCTGTTCGGTGAATTTCGGCGCTCCTCCGTGATCTGGTATGATCAGCCTGTATCTGGGAAAGACAGAAAGATTGGTCTTGGCACGCTACACTTAATTATGCAGCGTTCGGTTTTGTTAGTTTAGGTCAAGTTAGGTAAAGATATCTTTGACTCTTGTGCTATACACCGATGTGCCGCAGATGTCTGTGATCTACTATGCTGTAGCGTACTGTGCTTGGCTCTGGGGAGGTCAGCAATGGTGGTGTAGGGCGGTTAGTTGGAGTTACGTTGCGTGCGGCTATGCTATCCTTGGTCAGGTTTGGCCAGGGGTGCATTGACTTTAGAGCCATAGACTGCTGTTCGGTGAATTTTTGCGCTCTACTGGGATCTAACATGCTGTGTTTTGCACTCGGGAGGCCAGAAACAGTGGCCGCGGCGCGTTATGTAGAGTTAGGTTACGCTTGGGTAGGATCTGTTTCTTTGGGTTAGGATGGGGTATCTTTAACTCTTGTGCTATAAACTGCCATACTTTGAATTCCTGCGCTCTACTCTGCTCTAGTACGTTCTGCTTGGCTCTGGCGGGGGGCAACAATGGTTGTCTCGGCACGATAGGTGGATTTATGCTACGCTTGGCATGGCTAGGTTACAATAGGTCTGGTTAGTACAGCTATGAATTTTGTGCCATACACTGCCATTCGGCCGATATCTGTGCATTGCATTGCTTTACCAGCATCCGCTTGTCCCTGGGAGCCAGCAATTGCGGCCGTGGCAGGTTTGATTGGGTTAGGTTACGCCGTGTTGGTTTAGATTAGGTTAAGTTTCGTTAGGATGGCTTTGACCTTTGCGCTATGCACTGCTATTCAGGTCGATATCTGCGCGCTGCGTTGCTGTACTGGCAGCTGCTTGTCTCTGTGGAGGCCAGCAACTGTGGCCGGGGCACATTCGCGTAGGATACGTTAAGTTTGGTTTGGCTACGCTTGGTTATGTTTGGTTAGGATGCCTTTGAGTTACGTTAGGTTTGGATATGTTAGGCATGGCTTTTTTATGATTCTATACATTGGGACCGGATAGCTTTGACTTTTGTGCTGCACCCTGCTTTTCTGTGTATTTCCGAGCTATAATTTCCTCTAATATTTTCTGCTTGGCTCTGTGGATGCCAGCAGCCGAGGTCATGGCACGTCATGTTGAGTAATGCTGCGTTCGGTTAGGTTACGTAACGCCTGGTTGGGTCAGGATATTTGCGGCCTATGTGCTATTCACTGCAATGCGGTGGTCTTCCGCGCTCAGCAGTGCTCTAGTTTATGCTGCCTGGCTCTGTAGAGGCCAGCAATAATGGTCCCGGCCCGTTAGGTTGAGCTATGCCACGTCTGTGTATGATAGGTTTGGTGAGGCTAGGACAAGATAGTTTAGACATCAGTGCTACAGGCTGCTATCCTCCGACCTCTGCACTCCACAGCATTCGAATATTCTCTGCTTGACTCTGGGGAGTCCAGTAATAGTGGTCACTGCGCGATAGGTTTAATTAGGCTACGTCTGCGTGTGACGAGTGTGGTTATGTTAGGACAGAATATCTTAGACTTTCGTGCCATTCACTGCCATTCGGTGGCCTTCTGCGCCCTACTACGCTCCAATACGGTCTGCTTGGCTCTGCGGCGGCCAGTAATACTGGTATCAGCACGTTCGGCTGAGTTATGATACGTTCCGTTAGGGTAGGTTGGGAATGAATGGTTAGGATTTCTTTGACTTTTGTGCCATACACTGATATTCGGAGCATTCCAGCGCTATTCATTTCTCGGCTATACTACGCCCGACTCCGGGTAGGCGAGCAATACTGGTCGTTGCTCGTTATTTTGAGTTGGGTTACGTTCGGTTGTGTTAGGTTGGGTTAAGTTCGGTTAGGATAGCTTCGACTTTCGTGCTATACACTGTTATTCGGTGTATTTCTGTGTTCTACTCTGCTCTACTGCATTCTGCTTGGCTCTGGGGATGCCAGCAGCAGTGGTCGCAGGACGTACCTTTGAGATATGCCACGTTTGGTTAGGCTAGGTCAGGGTAGGTTCGGTTGGGATATCTACGGCTTTTGTGCTATGCACTGCAGTGCGGTGGATTTCTGTGCTCTGCTGTGCTGTAGTATATTCTGCTTGGCGTTGGGGATGCCGGCAATAGTACTCTCGGCACGTCAGGTTGTGTTGGGCTACGTTCGGTGATGTTAGGAGAGGACAGTTTAGGCTTTTGTGCTATACACTAGTATCCCCGTATATCTTCCCTCTACTGCGCTTCAATATTTCCTGCTTGGCTATTGAAAGACCGGTAATAATGGTCCCGGCACGATAGGCTGATTTATGTTACGTTGGGTTAGGTTATATTTTGTCAAGCTCGGTCAGGTTTTCCTTGACTTTCGTGCTACACACATCTATTCGGAGGATTCCTGTGCTCGCCTGTGCTCTATTATATTCTGCTTCGCCCTGGGCAGGCCAGAAATAGCGGTCGCGGCACGTTATGTTGAGTTAGGCTACGTTGCGTTAAGACATGTTGTGATATGTTTGGCCAGGATTGCTTCCACTTTCGTGCTATACACTACTGTTCAGCATGTTCCAGTGATCTGCTGAGCTCTACTGTATTGTGCTAGGCTCTGGGGAGGCCAAGAGCAGTGGTCGCGACCCGATATATTTAGTCATGCTACGTTTGGTTGGGATAGGTTAGATCAGGTTATGCTAGGATATCTACGGCTTTTGTGCCATTCGCTGAAATGCAGTTGTTTTCTGCGCTCTAATGTGCACTAATACGCTGTGTTTGGCTCTGGGGTGTACAGCATTAGTGGTCTCAGCATGTTAGGTTGAGCTATCCTACGTTTGGGTGTGTTAAGTCTGGAGATTTTAGGAGGTGATGGTCTAGACTTTTCAGCTATACATGGCTACCCGCGGATTCCTGCGCTCACCTGCGCCCTAGAATATTCTGCTTGGATCTGGGTAGGCAAGCAATGGTGGTTTCGGCACGATAGGTTTTGTTATGCTACTTTCCGCTATGTTAGGTATGGCTAGTTTGGGATGGGATAGTTTAGACTGTTTTGCTCTAACATCTATCCGCGGACTTCTGCGCTCTACTGTGCTCCAGTATATTCTGCATGGCTCTGGGGATGCCAGAAGTAGTGGTCTCGGTACGTCAGGTTGAGTATAGGTACGTTTACTTATGTTATGCTTGGTTATGTTGGGATAGAACAGCTTGGACTTGTTCCATACACTGCTATTCGGCGGATTTCTGCGCTCTAGTGTTCTCTCATATGTACTGCTTGTCACTGGGGCTGCCAGTAATAGTACTCCCGGCATGTCAGCTTGAGTTAGGTGACGTTGAATTAGGTTACGTTAGGTTACGTATATTTAGAATTGCCTCGACTTACGTGCTATATACTATTATTCTGCGGGTTTCTATAATATACTCGGCTCTACTGTATTCTGCTTGGCACTGGGAGTCCTGCAGCTGTGGTCGCGGCACGCTCTGTTGTGTTACTCTACGTTTGGTTGAGTTAGGTCAGGTCAGGTTATGTTAGGGTACCATCAACTTTTGTGTTATTCACTGCGATGAGTTGTATTTCTCCGCAATACCGTGCTCTAGTAAACTCTGCTTGTATCTGTGAATGTCCGCAATTGTGGTCACGGGTTGGGATTGTGTACGTTTGCTTATGCTACGTTTGATTACGTTAGTACAGGATAGCGTAGACTTTTGTGTCATACTCTGCTATTCGGTGGATTCCTGTGCTCTAATATGCCCTAATATGCTCTGCTTCGCTCTACGCTGGGCATCAAAGTGTGTCGAGGAACGTTATATTGAGTTAGACTGCTGTCGGTTTGTTTAGGTCGTGCGAGGCTTGTTTAGGGCGGCTTCAACTCTTGTGCTATACACTGCTATTCGGCGGATTTCGGCGCCCTACACTGCTCTATTATACTATGCTCGACTCCGGGGAAGCGAGCTATGGTTTTCGAGGCACGTTATCTTTGGTTAGGATGTGTTTGGATTGGTTAGGTTAGGTTAAGTTTGGTTAGTATCACTCTGACTTTCGTGCTGTACACAGTTATTCGGTGTATTTCAGTGATCTACTGTGCTCTACCACATTCTGCTTGGCTATGGGGAGGCCAGGAGCGATGGTCGCTTCAAGTTATACTGAGATATGCTACGTTCGGTTAGAATATGTTAGGTCAGGTTATGCTCGGGGTACCGACGACTTTTATGCTCTTCACTGCAATGCAGTAGATTCTTGCTCAATACTTCGCTCTGGTAACTTCTGCTTGTCTCTGTAGATGACAACAGTAGCGGTCCCGTTGTGTTAGGTAGCGCTAGGATCCGCTTTGTTGTGCTAAGTTTGGCAAGGTTAGGACTGGCTACTTCGACTTTCGTGCTGTACACTGCTATAGGGTGGATTTATGCGCTCTAATGTGCTCTGATATGTTCTGCTTGGCTCTACGAAGGCCATAAATAGCGGTCACGGCACTTTATGTTGAATTAGACCACGTTTGGTTAGGTTAGGTTAGGATATCTTTGGCTTTTGTGCTCTACACTGATACTCGGTGGATCTCTGCAGTCTAATTTGTTCTAATATGGTCTGCTTGTCCCTACGAAGGCCATTAATTGCGGCCGGCTCACTTCATGTTGCGTTACGCTACGTCAGATTAGGTTAGGTTGCGCCAGGTTTCGTTAGGGCAACCTCGACATTTCTGCTGTACACTGCTATTCGGTGGTTTTCTGCGTTCTACATTGCTCCACTATACTCTGCCCGACTCTGGAGTGGCGAACAATAGCGTTCGCAGCACGCTATTTCGAGTCAGATTATGTTTAGTTTGGGTAGCTCTGACTTTCGCGCTATACAATGCTATTCGGTTGATTTCTGCGCTCTACATTGCTCTATTGTAGTCTTCACCACTCAGGGGGGGGGGCGAGCAATAGTGGCCATGGCGCTTTACGGTGAGCTAGTTTACGTTTGGTGAGGCTATGTTAGCTTGTGTTAGACCGGGATGGATAGGACTTTTGTGCCGTACACAGCTATCCACGGATTTCTTCGACCTACTGTGTTCCAATACCATCTCATTGGCTCTGTGGAGGCCAGCAACATTAACCTCGGCACTTTAGGTTCAGTCATCATACGTTTGGTTACTTTAAATTAGGTCAAGCGCGGCCAGGTAACATAGACTCTCGTGCTATACGCTGCTACTCAGATTTTTCCTGCGCCGTAGTCTGCTCTACTAAATTATGCTTAGCGGAATGCCAGCAATATTGGTCTCGGCACGTTAGGTTGTGTTATGTTACGTTCGGTTAGCTTAGGTTGGTTTAAGTTCGGTAACGGTTGCTTCGACTTTTGTGCTCTACACAGTTATTCGGTGTATTTCTATGATGTACCGTGCTCTACTACATTCTGCTAGGCTATGGGGAGGCCAGGACCAGTGGCCGTGGCACGTTATGTTGAGAGGTGCTACGTGTGGTTAGGGTAAGTTAGTATAATGTATCTTCGACTTTAGTGCCATTCACTGCAATGCGGTGGGTTTCTGCTCACAACTGCTCCCTAGTACATTCGGCTTGTCTCTGTGGAGGCCAGCAATAGTGGTCTCGGCACGTTTGGCTTAGTTTGGCTACGTCTGCTTATGACACGTTTGGTTAGGTTGGGACAGGCTACATTGCCATTTGTGCTATATACCGCTTTTCGGTGGATACCTGCTCCCTAATGAGCTCCAACATGCTATGCTTGGCGCTGCACAGGTCTGAAATATTGGTCTCGTCACGTTATGTTGGGTTACACTACGTTTGGATAGGTTAGATTATGTCATGTTTGGTCAGTACATGTTTGACTTTTGTGGTGTACGCTGTAATGCGGTGGATTTCTTTGCTCTGCTGTGCTGTACTATACTCTGCTCGGTTCTGTGTAGGCGTGCAATGGTGGCTGTGGCTCGTTATGTTGAGATATGTTAAGATAGGTTATGTCAGGTTAGGCATGATTTGGCCCGGATAGCTTAGGCTTTCGTGCTATACACTGTTATTGGATGGTTTTGTGTGATTTACCGTGCTGTAGCATATTTTTCTTGGATCTGCGTAGGCCAGCAGTTGTGGTCTCGGCACGATAGGTTGAGCTTAGCTATGCTTGTGTGTGTTACGTTCGGTTAGGTTGGGACGGGCTACTTTGTCTTTTGTGCTACGTACCATTTTTCGGTGGATACCTGTGCTCTAATGTGCTCTAATATGCTATGCTTGGGGCTGGACAGGCCAGCAATGTTGGTCTCGTCACATTATGTTGGGTATCTCTACGATTGGATAGGTTATGTTTGGCCTAGTTAGGTCAGGGTATGTTTGACTTTTATGCTATACACTGCAATGCGGCGGATTTCTGCGCTCTTCTGTGCTCTATTATATTCAGCTTGGCTCTAGTAGGGACCGGGGGGCAACTACAGCCCTCTCGGCGCGTCAGGTTGATCCACGTTACGCTTGGTTATGTTAAGGAGGTTTGGGTTTGAGGGGGATATCCGTGACTTTATTGCTACTGTCTGATATTAGGTGGACTTCTGCACCCTACAGAGCTTTATTATTTTCAGCTTGGCGCTGGGAAGGCCAGAAATAGTGGCCTCTGCACGTGGCATTATTGCACGTTACATTCGATTTGGTTGGGTCAGGCTAAGTTTGGACAGGATAGATTTATCTTTTGAGCTATACACTGCTAGTCGGTGGATTTCTGCGCTCTGCCGTGCTCTAGTATGTCCAGTTTGGCTCTGGGGATGGCAAGGCTAGTGGTATCGGCACGTTAGGTATGGTTAGGCTATGTTTGGCAATGTTCTGTTGTTTGGGCTGGGATTGGGTGGCTCTGACCTTTCCGATATGCATCGCGATTATATGGTTTTCTGCGATCTACTTTCCACTATCGTGTTCCGCTTGACCCTGGGGAGGCCAGCAACAGTTGTCGCGGTACGTTAGGTTCAGTTATGTTCCGATCGGTTGTGTTAAGTTTAATCAGGTTAGGTGAGGATAACTATGACCTTAGCGCTATTGTCTGCAATTAGGATAACTTCGGCGCCCTACAGTGCTCTGATATTTTCAGCTTGGCTCCAGCAAGGCCAGCAGCTGTGGTCTTGGCACGTTATGACGAGTCAGGTTACGTTCGGTCAGGTTGGGACATGCTAAGTTTCTTCAGGGTAGATATAGCTTTTGTGCTGAACACTGCTATTCGGTAGATTTCTGCGCTCTGCTGTGCTCTAGAATCTGCTTCTTCGCTCTGGGGTGGGCAAAAATAGAGGTCGCTGCAAGTTAGTTTCTGTCGGGCTATGTTTGGCTATGTTCCGTTGGTTTGGGTTAGGCTTGAGCAGCTTCGTCTTTTCTGACATACACTGCGATTATATGGAGTTCTGCGTTCTACTCACAAGTAACGTGTTCCGCTTGACTCTGTGGAGGCCAGCAATAGTGCAATAGTGGTGTCGGGACATTATGTTGGTTCAGGTCACGTTCGGTTAGGTCGGTTTAGGCTATGTTTGGCCAGGATAGCTTCAACTTTTGTGCTGTATACTGCTGCTCGGTGGATTTCTGCGCTCCACTACGCTCCAGTATGACCTGCTTAGATCTGGGGCAGCCAGAAATAGTTTTCGCTGCACGTCAGGGTAAGTTATGGTACGTTCTGTCATGTCACGATTCTCTACGTTAGGAAACGATAACTACGACTTTGGTGCTATAGTCTGCTGTTAGGAGGGTTTCTGCGCCATGCAGTGCTCTAACATTTTCAGCTTGGTTCTGGGAAGACCAGCAATGGTGATCTCGGCTGTTTATGATGGATAATGTTACATTCGGTTAGGTTGAGTCCGGGTAAGTTTGGTTAAGGTTCATTTAACTTTGTGTTGTACGCTGCCATTCGGTAGATTTTTGCGATCTACTGTGCTCTAGTATGTCCAGCTTGGGTAAGGGTGGGAGGGGGGCAACAATGGCCGCCTCGGCACGTTGGATTGAGCTATGCTACGTTTGGTTATGTTATGGATGGTTAGGTTAGGAGAGGATATATTTGACTTTAGTGCTATTGTCTGCAATTAGGTGCACTCCTGCTACGTACAGTGCTTTAGTATTCCCTGCTTGACTCTAGGAAGGCCAGCAATAGTGGTCTCGGCACGTTACGTTGTGACAGGTTACATTCGGTTAGGTCGGGTTGGAACAAGTTATGTTGGTGTAGCTTTAACCTTTGTGCTTTACACTAATATACGGTGGACTTCTGCCATCTACTGAGCTCTAGTCTGTCCTGCTTGGCTCTAGGAATGGCAGCAATAGCGGTTTCTGTACGTTAGGTTCATTCATGCTATGTTTGGTTATGGTCTTGTTTTTGGGTGAGGTTTGGGTAGCTCTGACTCTGCGGATATACTCTGCGATTCCATGGATTTCTGTGTTCTACTCGCCACAAATGCGTTCTGTTTGGATCCGGGGAGGCCAGGCATAGATGTCGCGGCATGTTAGTTTGAGTTAGATTACGTCCTGTTGCGTTAGGTTAAGTTGGATTAGGATAGGGCATCCTTGACATTTGTGCTCGGCACGGATTTTCTATGGACTTCGGTTTCCTACGTGCTCTATCATATTCCGCTTGCCTCTGGGGACGCCAGCAGTAGTGGTTGCGGCACGTTAGGCAGTGTTATGTTACGTTTGGTTAGGTTAGGTTAGGTTAGGTTTGATCATGGTAGTTCCGACTCTTGTGCTACTTACTGCTTTTCTCTGGATTTCTGCGCTCTACTGTTCACTAATATGCTCTGCTCGGCTCTGTGGAGGCCAGCAATGGTGTTCGTGAGACGATAGTCTGTGCTAAGCTACGCCTGGTTATGTTACGGTTGGCAGCGTTAGGAGAGAATAGCTTTGACTTTTGTCTTAAACACAGTTATAATTATGACTCCTGCTCTCCACTCTACTCTAGTGTGTTCAGCTTGGCCCTGGCGAGGCCTGAAATAGTGGCGTTCCACGTTAGGCTATGTTTGGTTGCGTTTGGTTATATTACGTTAGGATATGTTAGGACGGAAAAGCTTCCACTTCCCTGGCATACACAGCCATTCTTTGGATTTCTATGCTCGACATTGCACTAATATGCTCTTCTTGACACTGGCGAGGCCAGAGGTAGCGGTCTGGGCACGTTAGGTTTGGTTAGGTTACGTTTGGCTATGTTATGTTCGCCTGGGTTAGGTTTGGATTGCTTTGACTTTCCTGGTACAGACTGCTCTTCGGTGGATTTCTGCATTCTACTGTGGTCCAGTATACCCTGCTCGACTCTGCGGAGACCAGCAATAGTGGTCGCCGCCTTTTAAGTATAGGTAGCCTACGTTTGGGTATGTGCCGGTTGGTTATGTTGGCAGAGGATAGCCCTGACTTTTGCGCTATACGTTGATACTCGGAGGATTTCTGCGCTCTACACTGCTTTATCACAATCTACTTGTCTCTGTCGACGCCAGGAGTTGTGGTCGCGGCACGTTAGGTTGAGATAAACTACGCCTTGACAGGTTAGGCTTCGTTAGGACCCTTTTCGTATATCTTTGCCCTTTCCGTTATACGCTGCGTTCTGCGTTGCTCGGCTATAATATGCTTCGCTCCCGTGGGGCCAGCAATATTCGTCGTGGCTCGCCTTATTCCGCCAGGTTATGCGTGGTTAGGTTAGGTTAGTATTATCTTGGTTTGTATAGCTTCGACTTTTGTGCTGTTCACATCTATTGGGTGGATTTCTGCGCTCTTCATTGCTCTACTAAACTCTGCTCGACTCTTGGGAGACCAGCCTTAACGGTCGTGGCACGATATGCTGTGTTAGGTTACGTTTGGCTAGGTAAGGTTTGTTTACATTTAGTAGGGATTGCTTTGGATTTTGTGTTGCACACTGCTATTCGGTCGATTTCTTCGATCTACATTGCTCTACTAAACTCTGCTTGAATGTTTGGTTGCCAGCAATACTGGTCGTGGCAGGAACGGTAGAGCAAAGTTGCCTTTGTTCAGGTTAGTTTAGGTTAGGGCAGGATGTATAGCTTAGACTTTTGTGCTATGCACAGCCATGCGGTGGATTTCTGCGCCCTTCTGTGCTATAATATGCACTTCTTGGCGTTGGAGAAGCCTGCAGTTGTGTTCCAGACACGATAAGTTGCGTTATGTACGTTTGGTTAGGCTAGGTTGGGAAAGGTTTGGCAATGATGGCTTTGACCTTTGTTCTATTCACTGCCATTCGCTATATTTCTGTGCTCTATTGTGCTCTAGTGTATTCTGCTTGGTACTGGGTGAGACAAAAGTGGTGGTCTCGGCTCGTCAGGTTCTTATGGTACGTTTTATTGTATTGTGTTTGGTTTGGTTAGGAACACTTAGCCTTTGCTCTTGAGCTGCACACTGCTATTCGTTGGATTTCTGCGCTCTACATTGCTCTACTGTGCTCTGCTCAGCTCGGCTCAGGCCATCAATAGTGGTCGCGGCACGTTTGGTTTAGTTAGGTTACGATTGGTTAGGTAAGGTTTGGTCATGTTTGGATAGGATAGCTTTAACTTTTGTGCTGTAATTTGCTATTTGATGGGTCTCTGCTTTCTACTGTGCTCTAATATGCACTGCTTGGCGCTGGGGAGGCCAGCAATAGTTGTCGCCGCACGTTACGTTGAGCTCTGCTACGTTGGGTTGTGTTATGTTTGTTTGCGTTAGGTTTGGACATCTCTGTCTCCTCCGCTGTACACTGCGATTCTATGTATTTCTGCGACCTACTGCTCCTGCTGTCTACTGTACTCTAACACCCCTGCTTGGCGCTGGGGAGGCCGGCAATAGTCCTCTCGGCACGTTAGTATGAGCTACGTTACTTTCGGTTAGGTTACGTTCGGCTATGCTATGGTAGGATAACTTCGACTTTTGTGCTATACACTGCCAATATACTGATTTCTGCTCTCTACGCTGCTCTAACGTATTATTCTTGGCACTGGGGAGGCCAGGAGTGGTGTCCTCGGCACGTTAGTTTGATTTAGGCTAGGAATGGTTATTCTACGATCGGCTAGGATAGGATAGGTTAGCTTTCCCCTTTGTGCTACGCACTGCGCTTCGGTGGATTTCTGCGCTATGTTGTGCTCCAGTCTGTTCTGCTTATCTATAGCCAGGCCAGAAGTAGTGTTGCCGAAACTTTAGCCTGGGCTCTGGTACCTTCGCTTATGTTAAGTTTGTTTATGTTAGGACAGGGTAGCTTTGTCTTTTGTCCTATACAATGCTAGTCTATGGTTCTCTGCGTACTACCCTCCTGTAATATGTTCTGCTTGGCTCTGCGGTCGGCAGCAATAGACGTCTCGTCACGATAGGTTCGGTTATGTTACGTTTGGTTACGTTAGGTTGGGATTGCCTTGACTTTTGTGCGACGCATTTCTATTCTATGGGTTTCTGAGCTGTACTCTCCTCCAATATGCTCCACTCGGCTCTGTGGAGGCCAGCAGTAGTGGTCTCGGCACATTAGGTTGAATTAGGTTACGTTTGGTTATGTTTCGTTTGGATAGGGTAGGTTAGGGTTTCCTTGACTCTTGTGCTATACGCTGCTGTTTGGAGCGTTTCAGCCCTGTACTTGACTCTAATGTGTTCGGTCTGTCTACGTGGAGGCCAGCAGTATTTTCCGCGGCACGCTACCTTTATTTCGGTTTCGTTCAGTTATGCTTCGTTTGGTTAGGTTAGGATAGGGCTGCACATATTTGTGCTATACACTGCTATTCTATGGATTTCTGCGCCCTACTCTTCTCTAATATGTTGTGCTTGGCTGTGTGGAGGGCAGAAATTGAGGCCACGTCGCGCTAGTTTGAGTTAGGTTACGTTTGCTTACGTAACATTTGGTTAGGTTATGATAGGATTGCTTTGACTTTTGCACTATGCAATGCTATTCGGAGGATTTCTTGCGCTGTACTCTGCTGTAATATTTTCTGCTTGGCTCTCGGGAGGACAGCAATAGTTGCCTCGGCAGGTTATGTTGAGTTTTTCTACGATTGGTCAGTTTATGTTAGCGCAGGTAAGGATTGGGTATCTTTGACTCTTGTGCTATACACTGCAATGCGGCAGGTTTCTTCGCTCGTCTGTTCTCTAGTATATTCTGCTTGCCTTTGTGGAGGCCAGCAGTAGTGGTATCGGCACGATAGGTTGAGTTATGTAACGCATGGTTTCGTTACGTTTTGTTAGGTTGGGATAGAGTAGCCTTCGCCTCTACGCTACAAGCTGCTATTCGGTGGATTCCTGGGTTCTACTTTTCTCTAATATTTCCTGCATACCTCTGGGGCTGCCAGTAATGGTGGTCTCGGCGCGTTTGGATGTGCTAGGTTACGCTTGGTTACGTTACGTTTGGTTAGCTTAGGATAGGATATCCTTGACCTTTGTGCCATACACCGCTATTCGGTGGCCTTCAGCGCCCTACAGCTCCCTAATATTTTCTGCTTGTCTCGGGGAGGGTGGGCAACCGTAGTTTTCTCTGCACGTTAGTTTGAGTTCGGTTTCGTTCGGTTATGTTACGTTTAGTTTTGTTAGGACAGGGTAGCTTTGACTTTTGTACTATACACTGCTATTCTATGAATTTCTGAGCCCTACTCCACTACAATATGTTCTGCTTCGCTGAGGGGAGAGCTCAAATTGACGTGACACCACGTTAGTTAGAGTTGGGTTACGTTCGGCTACGTAACACTTGGTTAGGTTATGACAGCGTAGCTTTGACTCTTGCACTATGTACTGCTATCCAGTTGATTTCTACGCTCTACTGCGCTGTAATATTCTCCGCTTGGCTCTGCGGAGGCCAGCAATAGTGCTATTGCACGTTAGGCTGGGTTAGTTTACGTTCGGTTTGGTTAGGTTGCGTTATGTTTGGTAACGATAGATTCGACTTTCGTGCTTTACACTATTATTCGTGGGACTTCTGCACTCTACTCCGCCCTAAGTAATTCTGGTTGGTTCTGGGACTGCATGCAATAGTTGTCTCGGCACTTTGGCTTGAGTTATGTTGCGTTTGCTTATATGACGAATGGTTATGCTAGGATAGGTAGTCTCTGACCTTCGTGATATACGCAGCTGTTCGATAGATTGCTGCGTACCACAGTACTCGAATATGTTCTGCTTGGCTCTGGAGAGGGCAGCAATATATGTCTTGTCACGTTAGGTTTAGTTACGCTGCAAGCTGTTACGTTACGTTTGGTTATGTTAGTATAGGATACGTCTGACTTTTGTGCTATACACTGCTATTCGGAGGATTTCTGGGCTCTGCATTGCTCTTCAATACTCTGCTCCACTCCGGGGTTCCAGTAATATTGTTCTCGGCACGTTTGGTTTAGTTAGGCTAAGTTTGGATAGGCTATGTTAGCTTGGATTAGGTGTGGTTTCTTACGACTTTCGTGCTATAGACTATTGTTCGGAGGATTCCTGAGCTCTACTGTGCTCTAGTATGTTTTGCTTGGTTCTGTCGAGGCCAGCAACAGCATTCTCGGCACTTTCGGTTGTGTTAGGATACGATTGATTATATTACGTTTGCATGGGTTAGAGCAGTACAGCTGCTACTTTTGAGCTGTACACTGCTATTCGGTGGACTCCTGCGTTCTACCTTGCTCTACTGTGTTCTGCTCGACTCTGGAGAGGCCAACAGTTGTGGTCTCAGCACTATAGGCTGAGTTAGGTTACGTTAGGCTAGGTTATGTTCGTTTGGGTTAGGTTTGGATAGCTTTGACATTCTTGGCATCGGTTGCAACTCGGTAGACTTCTGCGCTCTGCCGTGCACTATCATAACCTGCTCGACAATGGGGACACCAAGCAATAGCGTCCGCTGAACGTTAGGTTGTGTTAGGTTATGCTTGGGTATGTTACGATTGGTTAGGTTAGGAGGGTATAAATATGCATTTCGTGCTATGCACCGCTAATCGGTGGTTGTCGGCGTCCACTGTGCCTGGTATGTCCAGCTTGTCCCTGGCAAAGACTGCAATAGTGGTCTCGGCACATTATGCTGTGTTAGGCAACGTTTGGTTGAGTTCGGTTAGGTCATGTTAGGATAGGATCTACTCTGCTGTAGTATATTCCGCTTGGCTCTGGGGAGCTCAGCAGTAGTGGTGTGGGGCGGCTAGGTTGAGTTAGGTCACGTTCGGTTATGCTGCGTTTGGTTAGGTTAGGCTAGGACAGCTATGTCTTTTATGCTGAACACTGCTAATCGGTGGATTTCTGCGGTCTAATGTGATCTAATATGCTCCGCTTTGCTCTGTCGAGTCCAGCAATAGTGGCCTCCGCATCTTAGGTTGAGTTGGGCTACGTTCGGTTATGTTACGTAAGTTTGTGTTAGCTATGCACAGCTTTGACTTTCGTGGTATATACTGCTTTGCGTTGGACTTCTGCGCGATACCGTGCTGCGGTATGTTCGGCTTGGCACTGGGGATGCCAGCAATAGTGGCCTAGGAACGTTAGGGCTGACTATCTTGCGCTTGGTTGTGTTACGCTTGGTTAGGCTTGGTTGTGTTTGGTTTGGCTATGATGGCTTCGTTTTTTGCGGTACACAATGCTGTCCGTTGGATTTCTGCGCTCTGCTGTGCGCTAGTATATTCGGCTTGGCACTGGGGAGCCCAGAAGCAGCGGTCCTGGCCATTTCGGTTTATTTACTCCACGTTCGGTTAGGTTATGTTGTGTCAGGCTATGTTAGGATATCTTTGACATTTTGGTTATTGGCGGCTCTTTCGAGGCTTTCTACGCTCTGCTGTGCTGTAGTACAATCTACTTGGCTCTGAGGAATCCAGTAATGGTGGTACCGGCACGTTAGGTTATGTTAGGTTGCGTTTGGATATATTACGTATGTACATGTTAGGATAATGTGGCTGCGACGTATGCGCTTGACACTGCTATTCGACGTGTCTCTGCGCTCTGTATTGCTCCACTATGCTCTGCTGAACTCTGGCGAGGCCAGTTATATCGGTGCCGGCACGTCTGTCTGATGTAGGCTACGTATGGTTATGGTACGCTTGCTTTGGGTAGGAGGTGATAGCACGGACAATTGTGCTGTGCACTGCTGTTCGGAGAACTTCTGTGGTATACTGTGCTCCTCAATGATCTGACTGGCATTGGTTAGGCAAGCAACAGTAGTCTCGTCACGTTAGGTTGTGTTAGACTACGTTTCGTAAATGTCTGCTTGTTTGGGTTTTTGCCCTGATAGCTTTGACTTTCTGGGTTTAGTCTGTTATTCGGCGAATTCATGCTCTCTGCTGTGCCCGAATATACTCTGCCCGACTTTGGGAAGGCCAGCAATAGTGGTCATGGTACGATAGGTTGTGTTAGGCTACGTTTGATAATGCTACGATTGGTTAGGTTAGGATAGGATAGCTTCGACGTTTGTGCTATACACCGCTATTCGGAGGATTTGTACGCATTGCATTGCTCTGCTGCACTCTGCTCTACTCCGGGGAGGCCAGTCATTGTGACTTCTGCACGTTCGTTTCAGCCAGGCTACGTTTGGTTAGGTTATGTTAGCCCCGGTTATGTATGGATAGCTTCGACCTTTGCGCTATACACTGCTTTTCGGTCAATATCTGTTCACTGCATTCCTCTACTAGCATCTGCTTGTATCTTGGGGGCCAGCAATAGCAGATGTTGCAGGTTTGGTTGATATATGTTACGCTAGTCTATGTTAGGTTTGGTTAAGTTTAGTTAGGACTGCTTTGACCCTTAAACTATACAATGCTATTCGATGGATTTCTGCGCTCTCCGTTGCTCTACTATACTCTGCGCGACTCTGCGGGGGACAGTAATAGTAGTCTCGGGACGCTATGTTGGAATAAGATACATTTGGTTTGGTTATATTAGCTTCGGTTATGTTTGGATGCTTCGACTTTTCTGCTGTACACAGCGAATGAATGGATTTCTACGCACTAGTTTCCTCTATTATTCTGTGCTTGCCTCTGGGGAGACCAGCAATTGTAGTCGTGATACGTTTGCATTAGCTTGGTTACGTTTGGTTATGTTACGTTTGGCTAAGTTTGGTTATGATGGCTTTGTCTTTTGTGCTGTACACTGCTATTCGGTGGATTTCTGCGTCCCGCTGTGCTCTAGTACATTCTGCTGTGCTATGGGGATGCCAGCAGAATTGGTCTCGTCACGTTAGTCTGAGTTAAGCTGCGTTCGCGTATGCTACGTACGGCTATGCTAGGTCAGTGTAGCTTCAACTATTGGGCTATGCACTGCGATTCCTTTGACTTCTGCGCACTGCTCCCCTCTAATATGTTGTGCTTGGCTCTGGTGAGGGCAACAATAGTGGTCACGTGACGTTAGCCTGAGATATGATACGTTTCGTGACGTTACGCTTGGCCTGGTTAGGATAGGATAGCTTTGACTTTCGCTGCATACACTGCATACCGCTGACTTCTGCGCCCTACTGAGCTCTAATATGCTATGCATGGTCATGAATAAGTTTGGCAGGGATGGCTTTGACTTATATTCTTTACACGGCTATTCTGTCGATGTCTGCGCCGTACATGGTCCTACTAGCATCTGATTGATTCTGGGGAAACCAGCAGTAACGGTCTTGGCACGTTGGGTTGGGTTACGCTACGTTCGGTTAGGATAGGTTGGATTCAGTTTGGTCAGGATGGCTTTGACTTCTGTGCTGTGCACTGCTGTTCGGTGGATTCATGGGCTCTACATTGATCTACTATACGCTGCTCGTCTCCCAGGAGGCCAGCAATAGTGGTCGCGGCAAGTTATGCTAAGTTAGTCTACGTTCGGTTAGGTTAGGTTTGGAGAGGTTGGGTTAGAATGTCTTTGACATTTGTGCTGTACACTGCAATGCGGTGGATTACTGCGCTGTCTTGTGTTCTAGTATATTCTTCGTGGCTCTGAGGAGGTTAGCAATAGGGGTCTCGGGACGTTAGGTTGAGACGTGTTACGCTTGGCTGGTTACGTTAGTCTGTGTTAGGATAGGATGGCCATGATTTTTATGCTATACACTGCTGCTCGTTGGATTTCAGCGATCTACACTGCTCAAATATCGTGCCACGACCGCTATTTCTAGTCTCCCTACAATCTAGCATAATATACTAGATCTATGGGGAACGCAGAAATACAATGGTTAGCAGTTTATAGCACAAAAGTCAAAGTCATCCTATACAAACATAACCAAACGTGACATAATGAATCTTAGACTAACTCAATCTGACGCGCCGCGGCCACCATTTCTAGGCTCCTCAGAGCAAAGCAGAGAATATTAGATCTCAGTAGGGCGCAGAAACTCACCGATTAGCATTGCATAGCACAAAAGTTAAAGCCATCCTTCCCAACGTCAATCCTAACGTGCCGAGACCAGAATTACTGCCCTCCCCACAGCCAGGCAGGATATTGTAGATGAGATCAGGGCGCAGAAATGCATAGAGTCGCAGTGCAGGGCAGAATAGTCGAGGCTACCATATCCTAGCATGACCATACTTAACATAACCGAACGTAGCGTAACGCAACCTATCGTTCCGAGACCACTACTGGTGGCCGCCCCAGAGCCAAGCAGAGCACACTGGAGCACAGCGGAGCGCAGAAATTTATCGAACAACGGTTTATACCACGAAAGGCGAAGCTATCCATACCTAACCGAGACCAATGTAGCATAACCAAACGTAGCATAACTCAACCTAACGTGCCGAGACGCAATTACTGGCAACTCCAGGGTCAAACACAGCATTGTAGTGCAACATAGGGCATAGAATCCCACCGAGTATTGGTGTATAGCACAAAAACCAAAGCTACCCCTCCTGACCAAGCGTAACGTAACCCGACGTGACCTTACCCATGCCAACATGCTGATACCGCTATGGCTGGCCTCCATTGAGCCGAGCTGAACATATGAGAAGAAAGTAGAGCGCAGAAATGCATAGAATCGCAGTGCATAACACAAGAGTCGGAGCTACCCCATCCGAACATAGCCAAACGTAACACAACCGTGCGTGTCTTAACTCAAACCAACGTGCCGGTACCATAATTTCCTGCCTCCATAGCGCCAAGCAGAATATACTAGACGACAGTGGGACGAATAGACCCACCGAACAGCAGTGTACACCACGTAAGCCAAGGCTATCCAAACATAACCCAGACTAACATATCATGACCAAACGTTACCTAACGCAGCCTTATGTGGCGGGACCACTACTACTGTCTCCCAGTGCCGAGCAGAGCATAATAGAGCAACGTGGAGCGCAGAAATCTTCCGGATAGCAGTGTATATCACAAAAGTGAACTTTATCGTATCCTAACCTGTCCAAACTTAACACAATCAAACGTACAGAAACTAACACAGCATGCCTGGACCACTACGGCTCTCCTCCAAAGAGACAAGCAGAATATACTAGAGCACATTAGAGCGCAGAAGGTCACCAAACTGCAGTGTATAAGACAAAAGACAGAGCTCCCCAAAACAAACCTAACCTAACCCAAACTAACCAAATGTAGACAGACTGAACTTAAAGTGCCGCGACCGCTATTGCTGGCCCCGATAGAGTCAAGCTGGATATATTAGTGGAAAGTAAAGCGCCGATATACGCAGAATGGCAATGTACAGCAGAAAAGTCAAAGGTATCATAACCAAGCGTAACATATCTCAACCTAACATTCCGAGACCACTATTGCTGTCCTCCCCAGAGCCACGTGGAGCATATTGGAGCACTGCAGAGCGTAGAAATCGACAAACGAAAACAAAAACAAACGTACCGCAGCCACAACCGCTGGCGTCCCCAAAGACAAGCAGAATATGATGGAGCACTGTGGAGCTCAGGAATCCACCGAATAGCAATGCATAGAACAAAGGTCGTAGCCATCCTAACCGAACTTCGCCTAACCTAACCTAACCGTATGTAACATATCCCAGACAAACGTTCCACGACCGCAATTGCTGGCCTCGACTAATACAATCAGATGTGAGTAGAGCCATGCGGAGCGCAGATACCCATCGGAAAGCAGTGCACAGCACAAAAGTCAAAGCAATCCTAGCCAAACATATCCTAACCTAGCCAAGCCAAACGTGACATATGCCAACCAAGCGTGCCACGAATATTATTGCTGGACTCCACAGAGACAAGCGGGATATACTAGAGCACAGTAGAGCGCAGTGATACACCGCATAGCAGTGCGCGTCACAAAAGTGGAAGATATAATAACCTAACCTGTCCTAACCTCACATAACCGAGCGTAGCATAATTCAATATCAGGAGCCGAGACTACAATTGCTGGCCTCACAAGAGACAAGCAGAATGTATTAGAGCAATATATAGCGCAGAAATCCACCGTACAACGGTGTACTGCAAAGAACTCAATGCTATCCTATCCTAACCTATCAAAAGTAACATAACCATACAAAATAGATCTCACAATAACGTGCCGGGAACACTATTACTGGGCTCCACAGAGCCAACTAGAGCATAGCATAACAAAGTAGAGCTCATAAATCCACCGTAAAACAGTGTATGCCTCGTAAGACGAGGATAACCAAACCTAACCCAGAATAACATAACCTAACCAAACTTAGCCTAACTAAACCTAATCTGGCGAGACAACTATTACTGCCCCCCCCCCCCATATGCGAGCGGAGTATAGTAGAGCACTGTAGGGATCAGAAATCCATCGAATAGCAGTTTATGGCACAAAAGCCGAAGCTACTCTATCCTAACCACACCTAACATAACACTGCCAAACGTAGCCTAACTCAACATAACGTGCAGAGACTACTATTGCTGGCATGCCCGGAGACAAGCAGGGCATATTAGATCAAAGTAGAGCGCAGAAATTCTTCGAATAGTTGTGTATAGCGCAAAAGCCAAAGCTGTCCTCTCCTAACCTAACTAATCGCAACACAACAAAACGTAGCATAACTGATCTTAACGCCCCTCGATCACTATTGATGCCCTCCTGAGAGTCGAATAGAATGTAGTAGAGCACTGTACAGCGCAGAAATGCACCGAAGGCCAGTGTATATCACAAGTGTGTAAGCTATCGCATCCTAACATAGCTGAACGTAGCATAACCAGACGCAACATATCTCAGCCTAACGTGCCGGGAGCATAACTGCTGGCCTCCCAATTGCGAAGCAGAATATACTAGAGCGCAGTTCAGTGCAGAAATCCATCGAATAGCAGCGCATGGCACTAATGTCAAAGGCATCCTAACCACACATACCCTGCCCTAACCAAGCCAAACGTAACATAACCGGAACTTATGAGCCGTGGCCACAATTGCTGGGCCCCACATATTCATGCACAGCTTATGAGGGTACAGTAGAGCTCAGATATCATCTGTACAGCTGTGTACAGCACAAAAGTCTAAGCTATCCTAGCCTAACCTAACCAATCACAACATAGCCAAGCGTAACTTAAAACAACGTATCGTGCAGATACCACAGATGCTGTCCTCCGCAGAGGCAAACAGAGCATAATAGAGGAGTGTCGGTCGCAGAAATCCGTAGAATCGCAGTATCCAGAAGAAAAGTCGAACAATCCAAACCTTACCAAAGCAAACGTAACATAATCAAACTTATCCCACCTAGACCTAACGTGCCGAGAAAACTATTTCTGTCCTCCCCGTCGCCAACCAGGGCATATTAGAGGAGAACAGATCGCTGTCGTCCATAGAATGTCATTGCATATCACGAAAGTGGAAGGTACCTCAACCTAACCCAAGCAAACCTAACCCAACCAAACGTAACATACCTCAACCTAACGTGCCCAGACCTCTAATGATGGCAACCACAGAGCAAGGTAGAATATACTAGAGCACAGTGGAGCGCAGAAATTCGCAGCACTGAAGTGTAAGGCGCAAAGGTCGAAGGTACCCTAGCCTAACCGGAGATAGCCAAACCTCAACAAACATAGCCTATATAAACCGAACGTGCCGATGCCTCTACTGCTGGCCTCCCAAGAAGCAAGCAGAACATATTAGAGCACATTAAAGCGCAGAAATTAAACGAACCGCAGTGTATAGCAGAAAAGTGAAAGCCATGCTAATCCAACCTAACCTAACATAACCTAACATAGCGTTACGTAACTCAACCTATCGTGCCGCGACTAGTATTGCTGGCCTCCATACAGTGAAGCAGAACATGATAGAGGAGAGAAGAGTGCAGATATCCATGGAACCGCAGCATAAAGTACAAAAGTCAAATCTACCCAAAACTACCTAAACAAACGTAACGTAGCGAAAAGTAACCTAACTATACCTAACTGGCCGAGACCGCTATTACTGGTCTCCACAGGGTCGAGCAGGGTAGAGTAGAGCAACGTAGACCGTAACAATCCGCCGAATGGCCGCGTATAGCACAAAAATGAAGGATACCCTATCATACCATATCCAAACGTAGTACAACCGAACGCAACCTAACTTAACCTAAGGAGCCGAAACCGCTATTGCTGGCCTCACAATAGCCAAGCAGACTGTACTAGTCACAGCAGGCCACTAGCCAAGCAGGACATACTAGAGCAGAGTAGAGTTCAAAAATCCACCGAATAGCATTATATAGCACAAAAGTCAAAGCCATCCTTGTCAAACGTAGCATACCTTAATCCAACCAAACGTAACCAAACTCAACCCGTCGCGCCACGACAACTATTTCTGGTCCTCCCAGAGACGACAAGAGTGTGGTAGAGCAATGTGGTGAGTAGAAATCCACCGCACAGCCGTGTATTGCACAAAAGTCAGAGCTGCCCTGTCCTACCCTATCTAAACGTAACATACCCAAACACTGCATAACTCAGACTTACGTACCGAGATCAATACTGCTGGCCTCCCCAGAGCAAAGCAGGGTATACTAGAGCACAGCAAAGCGCAGAAATCCACCGGGTTGCAGGGTACAGCACAAAAGTCAAATATATCCCAACCAAACCTAACCTACCCTGTTTTAGTCAAGCGCTACATAACACAACCTATATTGCCGCGACCGCCGTTACTAGCACATCAATAGTAGAGTAGAGTATAGTAGAGCAACGAAGAGCGCAGAAGACCACCGAATAGCTGTGTAAGGCACAAAACTCGCATCAATTCTGACCAAACCAAGCCTAACCTTCCATAACCAAAGGTTACCTAACGCAACATAGTGTGCCGCGGTCACTATTCCTGCCCCCCCCCCCGCGCCGATGAAAAGAGGGCGTATTAGTGTGCAGTATAGCGGAGTATTCCTCCGAACAGCAGTGTGTAGCGCAAACGTCAAAGCAACCCATCGTAACCTAACCTGTCGTAAAACCACCGAACATAAAGGAACACAACCTAACGTGCCGCCAACAATATCGCTGACCATCCAGAGCCCAGCAGAATATATTAGTCGAGAGTAGGGCGCAGAAATCCATCGATCCGCAACGTAGAGCGGAAGAGTGAAGCATATGCAAACCTAACCCAAACTAACATACCGTAACTTGTCGTAGCCGAACTCTACGTAACGTGCCACGTCCACTATTCCTCGCGTCCTCTGAGTCGGGCAGAGCGTAACAGAGCAATGTAGAGCGTACGAATCCTCCGAATACTAGTGTGTAGCAGAAAAGTGGACTTCCCCCCATTCTAACCTGTCCAAGTGTAATATAAGCTGACGTAACGTGACGCAACCTAACGCGCCGAGACCACTATTGCGGTCCTCCCCAGAGAAAAGCAGAATATACTTGACCACAGTAGAGCACAGAAAGCCACCAAATACAACCGCATTTCGCAAAAGTCAAAGACATCCAAGCCACACCAGACCAATCCTAACCTAACCACACGTAGACTAACAGAACTTAACGAGCCGAGTCCACCATTGCTGGCCTCCCCATCGCCAAGCAGAACATATTAGAGGAGCGTAGGGCGCAGCAGAGAATAGATTTTCAATGTATGGCAGTATAGACAGAGATATCATGACCTTTCCCAGACTAACAAAACCTAACCAGGAGTAACATAACTCAACCTAACATGCCGAGACAACAGTTGCTGGCCACCCCAAAGCCACGCGGAGCATATTAGAGCATAGCAGAGCGTAGATATAGACGCCATCGCAGTGTATACCGCAATAGCCGGAGACATGCGGACCAAACCAGACCTAACCTAGCCAAACCAGACGTTGCATATCTCAGCCGAACGTGCCGCGAACAATATTACTGGCATCCTCAGAGGCAGGCAGGACATATTAGAGCTCAGCAGAGCTCAGAAATTCAATGAATAGCAGTGAACAGCACATAAGTTAAAGCTATACTTTCAAAACTTAGCCAATCGTAACATAACCGAACGTAACCTAACTAAAATTAACGAGCCGGTACCACTATTGCTGTCCTCCCCAAAGACAAGCAAAGCATGTTAGGGCGCAGGAGAGCGCAGAAATCCACCACACAGAACTGCACAGGCAAAGTTCAGTGCTATCCTGGCCTGGACAAACCTTACCTAACCAAACGTAACATAGCACAGCCTATATTGCCGCGACCGCTACTGCTAGCGTCCCCGGAGACTAGCAGAGTGTGATAGCGCGCAATGGGTCGACGGATTCCACAGAACTGCAGTGTGAAGCGCAAAAGTCGTAGCAAACCAAGCCAAACCCAGCATTGCCTAACACTACCATACGTAACCAAGCTGAAACTAACGTGCAGCGACCGCTATTACTGTCCTCCACAGAACCAAGCAGAACCTATTAGTGGAGGCTTGGGCGCAGAAATCCATCGCACCGCAGTGTACAGCAGAAAAATGGAAGATATACAAACCTAGCACGAACCAACATAGTTTAACCTATCGTAGACGAACTCAACGTAACGTTCCGCGAGCAATATTGCTGGCCCCCAGGGTCCAGCAGAATAGGGTAGAGTACAGTGGAGTGCAGGAATCCACCGAATAACTGTGTATAGCAGGATAGTCGGAGCTGACTGACCATTCCAAGCCTAACATGACATAGCCAAACGTAACGTGACCAAACCCGACGTTCCACGTCCCCAATTGCTCGCATCCGGAGAGTCAAGCAGTCTATAGTAGAACATAGTAGCGCGAAGTGATCCACCGAATTGCAGTGAACAGCGCATAAGTTGAATCCAACCTAACCAAACTTATCACAATCTAACCTAACCGCACGTAACCTTACCCAACCAAACGTGACACGGCCGCTATTGCTGGCCTCCCCAAAGTCAAGTAGAGGCTAGTAGAGAAACGCTGAGCACAGGTGTCGACAGAATAGCAGCGTATAGCACAAAAGTTACAGCTACCCTAACCAAACCTAACCTAACCTTGCCAAGCCGTGATTAACCAAACTCGAATTAACAAGCCGATACCACTGTTGCTGACATCCCCAGGTCCAAGCAGAACATATTAGATCATAGTAGAGCGCAGACAGCAGCAGTATGCGGTGTATACCGCGAAGGTCATACCTATAATATCCTAACCAGGTCAAACGTAACGTAACCAAGCGTAACATAACGCAACGTAATGTTCCGAGATCACAACAGCTGCCCTTAGCATAGCCAAGTAGGCCATACTACAGCACAGTAGATCTCAATAGTCCACCGAACAGCAGTGTGTACCACGTAAGACACAGCTATCCAAACCCAACCCAGACAACCATGACAAAACCAAACCTTGCCTAACTCAACCTAGCCTGCCGAGACCACTATTGCTGGCCTCGCGAGCGTCGAGCAGAGTATAGAAGAGCAATGTAGAGCGCATGAATCCACCGAACAGTAGTGTATTGCTCAAGAGCCTATGCTACCATTTCGCAACCAAACCGAGCGCAAAATAACTCAGACAGACGTGCCAAGACAAATACAGCTGGTCTCCCATTGGTCAAGCGGAATATACCAGAACAAAATAGAGCGCAGAAATAAACCGAAGAGCAGTGTATGGCACAAAAGTCTAAGCTACCCTGCCCTAGCCTAGCCTAACCTAACATAACCGAGCGTAACGTGACCTAACTAAACGCGCCGCGACCGCTTTTGCCGGCATCGTCAGGACAAATCAGAGCATGTTAGAGCACAGTAGAGCGCAGAAATCAACCGAACGGCAGTGTACAGCACAAAAGTCAAAGCTATCCTCTCCTAGCTTGACCAAACGTAACATGACCTAACATTATCTAACTGAAACTAACGCGCGGAGACCACTATTGCTGGCCTCCCCAGAGCGAAGCAGAGTGTTTTATAGCACAAGGAAGCGCAGAAATCCACCGTATCGCAGCCTATAGCGCGAAAGAAATATGTAACATACCGTAACATAACAAATCGTGGAATGCCGGACGTAGTCAAACACAACCTAACGTATCGCCACCAAAATTGCTGACCTCCCAAGAGCCATGCAGTCCGTACTAGAACAGAGAATGGCGCAGATAATCGTAGAATCGCAGTGTGCAGAAGAAAAGTCAAAGATATCCGAACCTGAGCCAAACTAACGTAACCTTGCCTTACGCAGAAGATATAAACGCAAAATGCCGCGGCCACTATTGCAGGCCCCCCAAGGGCCGAGCAGATTCGAATAGAGCACAGTGGAGCGCAAGAATCCACCGAAAAACTGTGTATGGCACGAAAGTCAAAGCTACCCTATCCCAACCATTCCTAATCTAACCTAACCAAACGTAGAGTAACAAAACCTAATGTGCCGCGACCACTATTGCCCGCCTCCCAACAGGCAAGCGGAATATGCCAGAGCACAGCAGAGCATAGGAGTCCGTTGGACATCAGTGTTGTGCACACATGTCAAAGTTATCCCAACCTAACCCAACAAAACCCAACCAAACGAACTATACGTACTAGAGCACATTTGACCGTAGAAGTCCACAGAACAGCCGCGCATACCACGGGAGTCAAATCTATCCATGCCTATCCCGTACAAGCATAACGTAACCAAACGTAACATAACTCAACCTAACGGGCCGAGGCCACTACTACTGGCCTGCGCAGGGTCGAGCATATTGTAATAGAGCAACGTCGGGCGTCGAAATCCGCGAACAGCAGTGTATGGCACAAAAGTCAATGCTACTCTGTCCAAACCTATCCAAACGTAGTCTAACCAAACGCAACAAATCTCAGACTAACGAGCCGAGACCAATACTGCTGGCCTCCCGAGAGCCACGCAGAATATATAGTAGCACAGCAGGGCGCAGAAATCCACCGAATAACGGTGTGTAGCATAGAAGTCAAAGCTGTCCTATCCTAACCTTTCCAATCCTAACACATCCGAACGTTATATTTCTCTACCTAACGTGCCGAGAACACAATTACCGGTCACCCAGATTCGAGCAGAGTACGGTGGAGCGATGCGGAGCGTGGAAATCCTCCGAATAGCGGATTACAGCACAAAATTCGGAGCTATCCTGTACTAACCTAACCAATCTTAACACCACTAAACGTATCCTAACGCATCCTATCAAGCCATGGCCACTAATGCTGGTCTCCCAGGGGCGGGCAGAGTATATTATGGCACAGTAGAGCCCAGAAAGCCACCAAATAGCAATGTATAGCACAAAAGCCAAAGATATCCTGACCTCAACAAACCTAATCTAACATAACCGAATGTAGAGTAACTAAACCTAACGCGCCGAGAGTACTATTTCCTGCTTCCCCAGAGACAAGCAGAGCGTAATGGAGGAGAGTGGAGAGGAAGGGTCGATAGAGCGGCAGTGTACAGCGGAAGAGTCAAACCTATCCAATCCTAACCTGTGCTAACATAACATAGCCAACGTATCACATCTCAACCTGTCGTGCGGAGGCCACCATTACTGTCCTCCCCAGTGCATGGCAGAATATTCCGAAGCAAAGTGGAACGCAGGAATCCTTCGAGAAGCAGTGTACAGCACAGAAGTTAAAGTTATCCTGACCACGCTTAGCATGACCCAACCTAACCGAACGTAACCTGACTCATCATAGCGTGACGAGGCATCTACTTCTGCTCTTCCCAGGGCCAAGCTGAAAATATTATAGGACTGTAGGGAGCCGGAATCCACCTAATAGCAGACAATGACACTGAAGTCAAATGTAACCCCACCTACTGTAACCAAGCGCAATATAACCAAACGTAACCCAACTCAACCTAAAGTGCCGCAAGCGCTATTGCTGTCCTCCCCAGAGTAAGGTGGAACACGTGAGTGTGGAGAAGAAAGCACAATCCTATGAATCGCAGTGTATATCAGAAAAATCAAAGTAACCCAAACCCAACCTAAACCAACAGAACACAACCAAACATAGCCTGACGCAAACTATTGCGCCAAGGTCACTATTTCTGGCCTCCCCGCAGCCAACCTGAAGGCATTAGAGCGCCGAAGGTCGCAGAATCGCACCTAATAGCAGACTATGGCAGTAGAGTTAAAGCTGTCCCCTCCTAACCGAAGCAATCGTAACATAACCGGGGGTAATATATCTCTAACTAACGTGCCGCGACCACTATTGCTGGCCTCAACACAGCCAAGCAGAACGCATTAGTGGAGAGTAAAACACAGAAATCCATTGAAACGCAGTGTATATCAGAATAGGAAGAGCTAGCCAAAACTATCCCAAACGAACGGAACATAAGCGAACGTAGTGTAGCTGAACCTGACTTGCCAAGACGGCTACTGCTGCCCTCCACAGAGCCAATTAGGACATACTAGAGCAGAGTAGAGCGAAGAAATCCTCCGAATAGTAGTGTACAGCACAAAAGTAAAAGCTACTCCGACCAAACTTTGCCCACCCCAACATAACTGAACGTAACCTTACTCAACCTAACGTGCCGAGACCACGATTGCTGCCGTTGCCGGATCCAACCAGGACCTACTAGAGCAGAGTAGAGCGCCGAAATCCACCGAATAGCAGTGTATAGTACAAAAGTTAAAACAATCCTAACCAAACTTTGCACAACCCAACATAACCAAGCGTAACCTAACTAAAGCTTACGTGCCGTGACCACTATCGCTGGGATCCCTGGAGCCAAGAAGAACACATTAGCGGAGAGAAGAGCGCAGGTATCCACAGAATTGCAGTGTATATCGGAAAAGTCAGAGTTACCCAAACCTAACCCAGACAAACAGAACGTAACCAAACGTAGCCTAACGCAACCTGACGTGCCGAGACCGCTATTGCTGCCCTCCCCGCAGCAACGCAGGACGTACTAGAGCAAAGTAGAGCGCTGAAGTCTATCGAACAGCTGTGTGCAGCACAGAAATTAAAGCCATCCTAACGAATGTTTACCAAACCCGACCTATCCGGGCGTTCCTTGACTGAACATTACGCGCTGAGACTACTATTGCTGTCCTTCCCAAGGCCAAGCTGAAAATAATAGATCACTGTCGGGCGCAGAAATCCACTATATAGCAGACTGCAGCACCAAAGTCGATGCTATCCTTTCCTAAACGAGCCATCCGTAAAATTACCAAGCGTAACCTAACTCAACCGAACATGCCGCGACAGCTATTGCTCCCCTCCAGAGAGCCAAGCAGAACACATTACTGGAGAATACAAGGCGGAAATCCATATAATCGCATTGCATGTCAGAAGAGTCAAAGCTAGTCAAACCAAACCCAGACAAACTGAACGTAGACAAACAGCCAAACTCAACCTAACGCGCCGCGAACACTACCGCTGGCATGCCCAGAGTCAAGCAGAGCACATTTGTGGAGTGTAGAACGCAGATATCCATAGAATCGTAGTATATATCAGAACAGACGTAGCTACCCAAAACTATCCCATGCCAACAGCACATAGCCAAACATGGCCTAACACAAGCTAACGAGCCGGGACCGCTATTGCTACACTCCCCAAAGACAAGCAGGACATGCTAGAGCACAGTAGATTGCAGTAATCCACCGAATATCAGTGTACAGAAGAGAAGTTAAAGATATCCTAACCAAACTTTGCCCAACCCAAACAAACCCGGCGTAACCTAACTCAACATTGCGTGCTGAGACCACCATTGGTGTCCTTCCCAGGGCCAAGCAGAAGACATTTCAGAAGTGTAGAGTGCGGTAGGCCACATAATAGCAGGCTATAGCACTAAAGTCAAACTTATCCTCTGCAAACCTAACCAACAGTAACATAATCAGACGCAACCAAATACAACTTATCGCGCCGCGACAATACTACTGGCCTCCACAGATTCAAGCAGTACACGTTAGTGGAGAGTAGAACGCCGAAATCCATAGATTCGCAGTGTATATCAGAACAGTTAACGCTACCAAATCCTATGCCAAACAAACGTAACATAACCAAACATAGACTAACATATACTAACGTGCCGAGGCAGCTATTGCTGCCCTCCCGGAGCCGAGGACATACTAGAGCACTGTGGAGGACAGGAATCCACCGAATATCATCGTGCAGCACAAAAGTTAAAGCTACCCTGACCAAATTTGCCCAACCCAACATAGCCGATCGTAGGCTGACTAAACATAACGTGCCGAGGCCAGTATTGCTTGCATTTCCATAGCCAAGCTGAAGACGCTAAGGCTCTGTAGGGCGCAGGAATCCACCATATATCAGACTACAGTACTGAAGTCAAAACTATCCTCTCATAACCTGACCAACCTTAAAATAACCGAACGTAGCCTTACACAAATTAGCGTGCCGTGCCCACAATTGCTGGCCTCCCCAGATTCAAGCAGAACAAGTTAGTGCAGATTGGAAAGCAGAAGTCCATAGGATCGCAGCGTATATTAGAAGAGTCTGAGCAACCCAAGCCTAACGCAAAGCAGCAGAACACACCGGAACCTAGCCCAACCCAACCTAACCCCACCAAACGTAACCTAACCTAACCCACAGAATCGCAGCGTACATCCGGACAGTCGAAGCTACACAAGCGTGTCTCAAACAAAGACAACATATTCAAACATAGCCCAACACAAACTATCGTGCAGAAGCTTAAACGTAACCTAACCTAACCCACAGAATCGCAGCGTACATCCGGACAGTCGAAGCTACACAAGCATGTCTCAAACAAAGACAACATATTCAAACATAGCCCAACACAAACTATCGTGCAGAAGCCGCTATTGCCGAGAACCGCGAGGCCAAGCCGGACATACCAGAGCATAACAGAGCGCTGAGGTCAACCGAACAGCAGTGTGCAGCAAAAAAATTGAAGCTATCCTAACGAAACTAAACCTAACCAAACATACCCGGGCGTAACCTGTCTCAATACAACGTGCTGCGACCACTATTGCTGTCCTTCCCAGGGCCAAGCTGAGAATGTTAGAGCACTGTAGGTCACAGAAATCCACCTATTATCAAGTTATAGCACTAAAGTCAAAGCCATCATCTCCTAACCTAACCAACCGTAACATTACCAAACGTAACCTATCTCCACCTAAAGTGCCGCGGCAACTATTGCTGGCCTCCACAGAGCCAAGCAGAACACAATAGTGGAGAGCACAACGCAGGAAACCAAAGAATCGCTGTGTACATCAGAAAAGTGAATGCTACACTAGCATAATCCATGCGAACAGAACGTAACGAAACGTGGCATAGCTCAACCTAACTTGCCGAGGCCGCTATTGCTGCCCACCCCAGAGCCACGCAGCGCACATTAGTGGGCAGTGGATCTCAGGAGTCCATATAATCGCGGTGTATATCTGAGAAGTCAAAGCTACGCATACCTAGCCCAATCAAACGGGACACATCGAAACATAACATAACTCAACCTAACGTGCCGAGACCACGTTTGCTGCCGTTCCCGGATCCAACCAGGACATACTATAGCACAGTAGAGCGCCGAAATCCACCGAATAGCAGTGTACAGCACAAGAGTTAAAGCAATCCTGACCAAGTTTAGCCTGACCCACCTAACTCAACGAAACATGGGTCATCATAACGTGCTGAGAACGCTATTACTAGCCTTGCCAGTGACAGGCTCAAAATATTATATCACTATAGGGAGCAGAGGTCCACCTAATAGCAGATTATTGCACTAAAGTCAAAGCTGTCCTGTCCTAACCTAGCCAACCGTAATATAACCGAACGTACCCTAACTTTCCCTGACGTGCCGCGACCACTACCTCTGGCCACCCCAGTGCGAAGCAGTACATACTATAGCACAGCGGTGCGCAGAAATCAAGCGAATGGCAGCGTACAGCTCAAAAGTTAAAGCTATCCTGGCCAAACAGGGCCTAAACCAACCGAACCGAACGTAGCGTGAATGATCGTAACGTGCTCGGAACTCTATTGCCTGCCTTCCCAGGTACAAGCAAAAAACATTAAACACTGTAGGGAGGAGAAATCCACCTAATAGCAGACTATAGCGATAAAGTCGAAGCCATCCTCTCCTAACCTTACCAACCGTAACATGACCAAGCATAACCAACCCAAACCAACGAGACGCGACTGCTATTGCTGGCCTCCCCCGAGTCAAGCGGAACACGCTAGTGGATAGAAGAACGCAGAGAACCATAATCGCTGTTTATACCGTAAAAGTCATAGCTACACAAGCCTAACCCAGACCAACAGGACATAACCAAACATAGCCTGACTCAACGTAACGTGCCGACACCGCTCTTGTTGCCCCCCTAAGAGCCAGGCAGAGCACGTTAGAGTACAGTAGAGCACAGAAATCCACTGAATAGCAGTGTATGGTGCAAATGTCAAGGCCATCCTGACCAAACGTAGCATAACATAACCTAACCAAGCGTAATCTAACACAATCTGTCGTGCCACGACCGCTATTGCTGGTCACACAGAGTCAAGCAGAGTATAGTAGATCTCAGTAGAACGTAAAAATCCACCGAATAGCAGTGTATGGCACGAAAGTCAGGTCTATCCTATCCAAACCTGACCAAACCTTACCTACCGAACGTAACATAACTCAACCAAAGGTGCAACGACAGTTATTGCTGGCTTCGCCAGAGACAAGCAGATGCACGCAGAGCAAAGCAGTGCACAGATATCGACCGTGTAGCGGTGTACAGCACGAAAGTCAAAGCTATCCTGACGAAACGTGTCCTAAACGCGCCGAGCCAAGCTTAACATATATCAACCTAGCGTGCCGAGACCACTATTGCTGACCTCCCCAAAGCCAGGCAGAACATACTAGAGCATAGAAGAGTGCAGAAGTGCACCGAAAAACAGTGTATACCACGAGAGTCGAGGATGCCCATGGATAACCCAAGCAAACGCAACCGAACAAAACGTAGCCTAACACTACCTAACGTTCCGAGACCATTACTACTGGCCTCCCCATGGTCGTGCAGAGTATAGTGGAGCAATGAAGGGCGCAGAAAGCCAACAAATAGCAACGTATTGCACAATAGTTAAGGACACTCTTACCTAACCAGACATATCCTAACTTAACCAAACGTAGAATAACTATGCCTAACGAGACGAGAACTCTATCGCTGGCCTCCCCAGAGCCATGCAGGAGAGATTAGAGCACTGTAGGACGCAGAAATTCACGGAACAGCAGTGTATAGCACAAAAGACAAATACATCCATACCAAACATAGCATGACCTGACCTAATAGAACGTAACCAAGCCTAACTTATCGTGCAACCACCGCCATTCCTGACATCTGCAGAGACGAGTAGAGTATAGGAGAGCAACCAAGAGACGAGAAATCCACCGAATAGCAGTGTGTGGCACAGAAGTCAAAGATATACTTCGCTAACCTAACCAAACGCGCCGCGGACACAATTTCTGGCCGCCCCAGAGCGGAGCAGAGAAAATTAGATAACAGTAGCGCGCGGAAATCCACCGAATAGCAGTGTGTAGCAAAAAAGTCTAAGGTATCCTCTCCTAACCTAACCATACGTAGCATAGCCAAGCGCAGCCTAACTCAGCCTAATGTGCCGAGAGGGCTACTGCTGGCTTCCAAATTGACAAGCTGAATATACTAGAGCACAGTAGATCGCAGTAATCCACAGGTTTGCCGTGTAGAGCACAAAAGTGGAAGAAACGCTTGCCTAACCGGGCCCATCCCTACCTAACCGAACGTACAATAACTCGACATAAGGCGCCGATATCAGTGTTGCTGGCCTCCACAGATATAAACGGGTGCCAGTAGAGCAACGCAGAGCGCGGATACCGACAGAATAGCAGTGTATAGCACAAAAGTCACTGCTGCACTTACCAAACTGTGCCCAACCTAGCCAAGCAAAACGTAACGTAACTGAACCTGCCGTGCCGAGACCACTATAGCTGCCATCGCCAGAGCCAAGCAGAATACATTAGAGTGGATTAGATCGCAGATATTCACGGAAGAGCAGTGTATAGCACAACAGTCTATGCCACCACCTCCTAACCTAGCCAGCTGCAGTATGACCAAATGCATCTTGACCCAACCTATCGTGCCGGGACCACTATTACCGGCCACCGCAGAGACAAGTACAATATACTGAAGCTTAGTATAGTGTAGAAATCGACCGCATTGCAGTGCATAGCGCAAAAGTCAGATATCCTGACCAAACCTAACCTAACCTAACCCGACCAAATGTAACATAACCCAACCAAATGTGCCGCGGCCACTAATCCTGGCGACCACAGACACAAGCAGATTGTGTAAGCGCACAGTGGAGCGCCAACGCCCATAGAAAAGCAGTGCGTTGCACAAAAGTGAAAGCAAACATAATATCACGCAACGTGGCCTAAACTAGCCAAACGTGCTCTAACCCAACCTAACTTGTCGCGGCCACTATTTGTGTCCTTCCGAGAGACAAACAGAGTATACTGGAGAAATGCAGATCGCCGGAATCCACAGAAGCGCATTGTAGAGCACAATAGTCTAAGCTATCGTATCCTAACCCGACCAAACGTAACATAGCCATACGCATTATAACACAAACTGTCGTGTCGGGGCCACTATTACTGGCCACCCCAGGGCCAAGCAGAGTATACTAGAGCAACGTAGAGCGCATGGACCCACCGAGGAGCAATGTATGGCGCACAAGTCCACTCAATCCTATCGTAAATTATCCACACGTAGTATAAACAAGCGTAACCTGGCTTAACCAAGCGTGCCGAGGCCGCTATTGCTGACCTCCAGAGAGCCAAGCAGAACATACTAGAGCACAGTAGAGCGCAGAAATCCTCCGTATAGCAGTGCACAGTACTAAAGTCAAAGCTACCCTTCCCTAACTTGACCAAACGTAACGTAGCGAAACGTAACATACCTAATCCTAACGTGACGACAAAATTGTCGATTCCCTCCGCAAGGACAAGCAGGACATACTAGAGTAAAGTAGAGCGCAGATATACATAGATTTGCAGTGCATTGCACAATAGTCGTATCTATCCTATCGTAACATGTCGGAACGTAACATAAACGAACGTATCTTAACCCAACCTAACGTGCAGAGACCACTATTGCTCAGCCCCACAGAGCCAAGCAGAATGTCCTAGAGCTTAGGAGGGCGCAAAAATCCATCGAGTAGCAGTGTACAACACAAAAGACAAAGCTGTCATATTCTGACCAAACGAAACTTGCCGTAACAAAACGTAACCTAACTCAGCCTATCGTGACGTGACAAGTTTTGCTGCCCTTCCACGAGTCAAGCAGGACACATTAGAGGAGAGTAGAGTGCAGCAGTCCATAGATTCGCAGTGTAATACACAAAAGACCAAGCTGCCCTGTCCTAACCTTATCAAACCTATCAAAAGCGAACGTGACCTCTCTGTGCCTAACGTGCCGACACAACGTTTGCTGGCCTCTTCAGAGCCGTGCAGGAGATACTAGAGGACAGTAGAGCACAGAAATCCTCCGAAAAGCAGTGTAAATCACGGAAGTCAAAGCTATCCTATCCTAACCTAGCCATACGTAACGCAACCATACGTAACCTAACTGACCCTATCGTGCCGAAACCGCTATTGCTGCCCTCCTTAGAGTCAAGCAGAACACATTACAGGAGCGAAGAGCGCAGAAATCCATAAAAACGCTGTGTACAACAGAAAAGTCAAAGCCACCTGAACCTGACACAGACAAATATAACCTAGCCAAACGAAGCGTAACTCAACATTGCGAGCATCAGCCACCATTGCTGGACTCCAAATGGCCAAGCAGAATATAGTAGAGCACAGTCGAGCGCAGGAATGTACCGAATAATATTGTACACCACGAGAGTCGAAGATATCCAAACAGAACCCAAGCAAACGTAAACTAGCCAAACGTAGCGTATATCAATCTAACGTGCCGAGACCGCTATTACTGGCATCCCCACAGTCGAACAGAGTGTAGTAGAGAATTGAAGAGCGCAGAAATCCACGGACTGGCAGTGTACAGCAAAAAAGTCAAAGCTATCCTATCCAAGCCTAACTGAACGTAACATAGGCAGATGTAACGTAACACAACAATGCGTGCCCGACCGCTACTGCTGGCACCCCCAGATTGAAGTAGACGCTAGTAGAGTAACGCAGTGCACAGGTATCGACCGAATAGCAGTGTGGAACACAAAAGTGGAAGCTACCCTAGCAAAACCTATCCTGACCTAGCCAAGCCAAGCGTAACATAACTCAACCTAGCGTGCCTAGAACACAATGACCAGGCTCCCCAGAGTCGAGCAGAGTATGGTAGAGCAACGTAGGGCGTAGAAATCGAACGAATAGCAGTGTATAGCACAAAAGTCCAAGCTATCGCCTCCGAACATATCCAAACGTAATATAACCAAACGCAACATATCTTATGCTGACGTGCCGAGGCCACAACTGCTAGTCTCCCCAGAGCAAAGCAGAACATATTAGAGCACAGTAGAGCGTTCAACTCCACCGAAAAGAAGTGCGCAGCACAATAGTCAAAGTTACCATATCCTCACCTAGCCAATCGAAACACCACCAAACGCAACCAAGCTTAACCTAACGTGCCGCCACCATTATTGGTGCTCTCCTCGGAGGCAAGCTGAACATATTAGGGGAGAGTACAGCGCAGAGGTCCATAGAATCACAGTGCATAGTACAAGGGTCGAAGCTACCCTCTTCAAATGTAAACAAACGTAACACAACCGAACGTAGCTTAACTAAAGCTAACGTGCCGATACCACTATTGCACGAATACACAGAACCAAGCAGAATATACTAGAGCACAGTGAAACTCGGGAATCTACCGGACAACAGTGTATGCCGTGTAAGCCTAAGCTATCCAAACCTAACCCAGAATAACGTACAGTAACCAAACGTAGCCTAATACAATCTAACGAGCCGAGACCTCAATTACTGCCCCCCAGAGTGGAACAGAGTAAAGTAGTGCCGTGTAGAGCGTAGAAATCCACCGAGCAGCAGCCTATAGCGAAAAAGTCAACTCGAACGTATCCTAACAAATCCAAACATAATATGAGCGGACGCAACATAACTTAACCTAACGTGCCGGGAACACAATTGCGGGCCTCCCCAGAGGGAAGCAGAATATACTACACAACAGCACAGCGCAGAGAGTCTCCAGCTAGCACTGTATGGCACAAACGTCAAAAATATCCCAACCAAACCTGACCGATGCTGTCATAACCAAACGTAGACTAGCTAAACATGAGGAGCCAAGTGCACCACTGCTGGCCTCCACATTGCCAAGCAGAACATATTAGAGGAGCGTAGAGCGCAGATGTCCATATATTGTCAATGCATTGCTCAAAGTCAAGGCGGTCCTGACCTAACAGAGACAACCCTATCCTCACCAAGAGTAACCGAACTCAACCTAACGTGACGAGACCACGGTTGCTGGCCTCCTTAGCGCCAATCAGAGCATATCAGATCGCAGTAGTGCGCAGAAGTTCACCGAGGAGAAGTGTATAACACGGAAGTCAAAGCTACCCTATCTTAACCTAACCAAACGTGACATATGCTGTCGTAACGTGTACCAACCTGACCTGCCATGGACGCTATTGCTGGCATCACGAGAGCTAAGGAGAGTATAGCAGAATAATTTAGAACGCTGATGTAGTCCGAATAGCAGTGTATAGCACAAGAGTCAAGGCCATCCTAACCAAACCTAACCAAACCTAACCAAACCAAACGCAATATAACTCAACCTATCGTGCCGAGACCAATACTGCTGGCCTACCCAGAGCCAAGGAGAACATACTAGAGCGCAGTCCAGCGCAGAAATCCAAAGTATAGCAGTGTACAGCACACCAATCAGAGCTATTCAAACACAACCTGGACAAGCGTAACGTAACCAAGCGTTGCATAACTCCTCCTATCGTGCCGAGACATACATTGCTGCCCTCCTCAGAGCCAAGCAGAACGTATTTGAGGAGAGTAGATAACAGAAGTCCATATAATCGCAGTGCATAGCACAATAGGCGAAGCTACACTATCCTAACATAACCAAACGTAACATAACCGAGCGTAGCTTAACTGAAACTGACGCTCCTAGACCACCCTTGTTTGCCTCCCCGGAGCCAAGCAGAACATACTAGAGCGCAGTAGAGCACCGAGACACTCCGATTAGCGGTCTATAGCATAGAAGACAAAGCTACCATATCCTAACCTTGCCAAACGTAACATAGCCAAAGGTTATGTATCTCCACCTAACGCGCCGAGGCCACTATTGCTGGCCTCCCAAGAGCCAAGCAGAACATACTAGAGAACAGTAGTGCGCAGAAATGCATGTATCGAATGTTTATCTCACGAAAGTCGAAGCTACCCAAACCTAACCCAATCTAAGGTACCCTAACCGTTCGCAGCCCAACTCAACCTGACGCTCCAAGACAACTATTACTGGCCTCCACAGCGTCGAGTAGAGTGTAGCAGAGCACAGTAGAGCGTAGAAATAGACCAAATAGCAATGTATACATCAAAGGTTGAGGATACTCTAACCTAACCGGACTCAACCTAACCTAACCAAACATGGAATAACTTAACATAACGAGCCGATACATCTACTGCTGGCTTCCCCAGAGCCAAGCAGAACATATTAGAGCGCAGTACAGCGGATGAGTCAACCGAAAAGCAGTATGTAGCACAAAAGCCTCAGCTACCGTATCCTTACCTAACCAAACGTAGCATAACCGAACGCATCATAGCTCAGACTAACGTGTCGAGAACGATACTGCTGGTCTGCCCATGGCATGGCAGAATGAACTAGCACGCTGTAGAGCGCAGAAATCCACCGAATAGCAGTATATATCACAGAGGTCAGTGCCATCCTTTCCATGCTTAACCAAACCTATCCCAACCACAGGTAACCATACTCAACCGAAAATGTCACGACCACCGTTGCTGCCTCCCCAGAGACAAGCAGATGCTAGAACAGGAATGCAGAGCGCAGATGTGGACCGAAGAGCAGTCTACAGGACAAAAGTCGAAGCCACCCTGACCAAAACTATACGAACGTAACATAGCTCAACCACACCTGCCACGACCGATTTACTGGCCTCCCCAGAGACAAGCATATGCTAGTAGGGAAATGCCTTGCGCAGGTATCGAACGAATAGCAGTGTATAGCACAAATGTCAAAGCTGCGCTAACCAAACGTATCCGAAGCCTAGTATAGGCACGCGTAACCTAACTCAACCTTGCCTGCCGAAGCCACCATTGCTGGCCTCTGCAGAGCCAAGCAGAATACACTAGATCGCACTGGAGCGCAGAAGTCCACCGAAGAACAGTCTATATCGCAAAAGTCAAAGCAATCCATACCTAACCAAGGCTAACATCGTCACCAAACGTAGCCCAACTCAACCTAACGTGCCGAGAGAGCTATTACTGGCCACTGCAGGGTCCAGCAGAGCACAGTAGAGCAACGTAGGGCGTAGAAATGCTCCGAATAGCGGTGTATAGCTCAAAAGTCGAAGTTACCCAATCCTAACCGAGAAAAGCGCAATCCAACCAAACGAATGATAACAGAACCTAACGTGCAGAGAGCACTATTGCCGGACCCTCCAGCGCCAAGCAGAGCATACTAGAGGAGAGGAGAGCGAAGAGGCACATAGGATGGCAGTGTACAACACGAAAGTCAAAGATATCCTATCCTAACGTAAACAAACGTAACCTAACACAAACTAACGCGCCGCGGCCACTATTTCCGGCATTCCCAGGTCAAACGAGGGAATACTAGATCGCTGTAGAGAGTAAAAATCCACCGAATAGCAGTGAAGAGGTCAAAAGTTTGAGCTACACTAACGAAACGTAACCAAACCTTACCCAGCCAAACGTAACACAACTCAACGTAACGTGCTGAGAGCACTACTCCTGGCGTCCACAGAGACAAGCAGAGTGCGATAGCGCTCCGGATAGCGCAGAAGTCCATAGATTAGCTGTGTACTGCACTAAAGTCAAAGCTACCCTGTCCCAACCTAACAAACCGTAACTTATAAAAGCGAAACATGACTCATCCTAACGTGCCGAGACCACCATTACTGCCGTCCTCAGAGAAAAGCAAAACGTACCAGAGGAGATTAGAGCGCAGGAATGCGTAGAGTCGCAGTACATGGCACAATAGTCGAAGCTACCCTATCCTAACATAGACAAACATAACGTAGCCGAGCATAGCCTATCCCTACCTAACGTGCCGGGAACACTATTTCTTGCCTCTTCAGATCCAAGCAGAATATACTACGGTAGAGTAGATCGCTGTCATTCACCGCATTGCTTTGTTTATCACAAAAGCCAAAGATGGCCTAACCTAACCTTACCAAACGTAATATAACCAAAGGTAACCTAACTCAAACTAACGTGCCGAGACAGCTATTGCTGGCTCTCCAGCGCCAAGCAGAGCATATTAGGGCAAAGTAGAGAGCAGAAATCCACCGCCCAGCTGCGGACAGCACAAAATTCGAAGCTATCACTACCAAACATAGCAAATCCTAATATAACCAATCCTAACATGACACAAGCTAACGTGGCGCGACCACGACTGCTGGCATCACCAGAGCCCAGCTGAACATATTAGAGCCCAGTAGAGCGCAGAAATTCATCGCATAGCAGCGTATTACACAAAAGTCAAAGCCATCCTAAACAAACTTAGCCTAACCTAACATAACCAAACGAAGCATATCACAACTTATAGTGCCACGACCGCTATGGCTGATCTGCCCATAGTCGAGCAGGGAATAGTAGAGCAATGAAGGGCGCAGGCATCCACCGTATTACCGTGTATAGCTCAAAAGACAAAGCTATCACAACCGGGCCTGACCAAACGTAATGGAACCAGACGTACCATAGATCAACCAGACGTGCCGAGGCCATCGCTGCTGCCGTCCCCAGAACCAAGTGGAGCCCATTAGGGGAAAGCAGAGCTCAATAGTCCATTAAATGGCAGTGTAAAGCACAAGAGAAGAAGGTATCCCAAACTAACGAAAGCGAGCCTATCCTAAACAAATGTAACCTGACAGAAACCATCGCGCAACGGCCACTACTTCTGGCATCCTCAACGCATGGCAGAGAATAATACATCACACTAGAGCGCAGAAATCCTCCGAATAGGTGTGTATAGCGAAAAAGTCAAAGCCACCCAAACAGAACCTATCCAAGCCTTACCTAAGCAAACGTAAAGTAACACAACCTATGGGTCGGCGACAGATAATGCTGGCCTCCACAGAGTCGAGTAGAGTATAGTAGAGTAAAGAAGAGCGCCGAAATCCTCCGAATGGCGGAGTATAGCACAAATGTCATAGTTGTCCTATCCTATCCTTAACAAGAGCAAGATAAACAAACGTAACATAACAAAACCTAACGTGCCTAGACCACCATTGCTGGCCTCCCCGTCGCCAAGCAGAACGTATTAGCGGTGAGTGGAGTGCAGAAATGTATAGAATGGGAGTGAACAGCAGAAAGGACAAAGCTGTTCAAACCTAACCCATGCTAACGTAACCTAACTAAATGTAACGTAACTATACGTAACGCGCCACGAACACCATTTATAACCTCTCCAGAGCATAGCGTGGCAGGAATTCACCGAATGTCTGTGTACAGCACGGAAGTCAAAGATATCCTAACCAAGCTTAAACTAACCTAAAATAAACAAACGTAAGTTAACACAATCTAACGTTCAATGACCGCTATTGCAGGAATCGCGAGATCGGAGCAGGGTTTATTGGAGCATTGTAGAGCGCAGAAGCCTACCGAATATCAGTGTGTGGCACAAAAGTCAAAGCTATCCTGCCCCGTCCTAACCAAACGTAGCATAACCAAACGCAACATAACTCTGCCTAACGTGCCGACACCACTACTCCTGGCCCCCTACAGCCGAGTAAAATATACTAGAGCGCTATAGAGCGCGGATTTCCTACGGAATAGCATAGTATAGGATAAAAGTCACAGCCGTCCTAACAAAACATTACCTAACATAATATAACCAAGCGTAACGTAACTCAGCCAAACGTGCCACGATCAATATCACTGGCCTCCCGAGAGTCAAGCAGTGTATAGTAGAGCCACGCAGAGAGCACAAATCCACCGAATGGCTGTGTATAGCACAAGAGTCAAAGGTACCCTATTCTAACGTCGCCAAACATTACCTAGCCAAACGTGCCGTGACTCAACCTAAGGTGCCGCGGCCACCATTCCTGGCATCCCCGGAGACAAGCAGGGCGTGATAGCGCACAGTAGAGCGCAGAAGTCCAATAGAATTGCAGCGTGTAGCACAGAAGACAAATTTGTCCCAAACTAACCCAAAGAAACCTACCCTAACCAAACGTATCCTAACTCAACCTATCGTACGGCGTCCACTGTTGCTAGCTGCCACAGAGCCATACAGAACGTTTTAGAGTAGAGCAGGACGCAGAAATGAATAATATTTCAGTGTAAAGCCTGAAAGTCAGAGATATCCAGACATAAAACAGACCAACGTAACCCAACCTAACGTAGAAAAACTCACAATAACGTGCCGCGAACACTATTGCTGGCGTCCCGAGCGTCGAGCAGAGTATAGTAGAGCAGTGTAGAGCGCAGGAATCCACCGAATTGCAGTCTACTCAGAAACGAACAAAATCTAACATAACAGAGCGTAACATAACACAGCCTAACGTGCAGAGAGCATTATTCCTGACGTTCGAAGCTACAAGCAACGTGAGATCGCGCACTGAAGAGTGCAGAAGCCCAGAGAATAGCATTGTGCTTCACAAAAGTCGAAGCCATCATAACCTAACACATCGTAACATAACCTAGCCAAACATAATCTAACCCGAACTAACGTGCCTCGACCACCATTGCTGTCCACCCGAGAGTTGAGCAGAGTTTAGTAGAGAAATGTAGAGCGCTGAAATCCACGAAAATGCAGTGTACTGCACCAAAACCTAATCTACCCACATATAACCCAAGCAAACGTAACCTAACCAATCGTACCGTAACTCAACCTAATTTGCCGGGACCACTATTGTTGGCCTCCCCAGATCCGAGCAAAGGATGCGAAGAAATCCACCGAATAGCTGTCTATAGCACATAAGTCTACTCTATCCTGTTCTAACCTAACCAATCGTATCACAAGCAGACGTAACGTATCCCAGGACGACGTGCCACGAAAGTCATGGCTGGCCTCACGAGAGCTTAGCGGAGTATGGCAGAGCCATATATGACTCTGGAATCATCCAAATAGCTGTGTACAGCGAAAAGTAGGATATATCGTAACCAACCCTGACCTAACCAAGATTAATCAATCGTAACCAATAATACGCTAACGATCCCAGCCCACAATTGCTGGCCCCCCCACTGCCGACCGGGGCACACTATAAGTGCGTAGATGTCAGAGGTCCATAGAATGGCAGTGTATAGTACGAAAGTCAAAGATATGCTGAAAAACCCAAACAAACCTAACATAACCAAACGTAACCTGCCACAAACTAACGCGCCGCGGCCACCCGTACAAGCATTCCCAGTTCAAGGCAGGGAATATTAGATCGCAGTAGGGAGCAGAAAGCCACTGAATAGCAGTGGATAGCACAAAAGTCAATGGTACCCTCTCCTAACATTTCCAAGCGTAACATAGTCGAACGCTATATATCCCAAGGTAACGTGCCGAGAGCACTGTTGCCGGCCATACCAGAACCGAGCAAAATATACTGGAGCACAGTTGTGCGCAAAATTCTGCCGGACAACAGTCTATACCAGGAAGTCAAAGCAACCCAAGCCTAGCCCAAGCTAACGTAACATAACCAAACATAGTCTATCTCAACCAAACCTGCCTAGAACACAATTACTGGACCCCAGTTTCGAGCAGAGTACAGTGGAGCGATGTAGAGAGTGGAAATCTTCCGAATAGCGGATTACAGCACAAAAGACGAAGCTATCCTATACTAACATAACCAATCTTAACAACACCAAACGTATCCTAACCCATCCTACCGAGCCATGGCCACTAATGCTGGTCTCCCAGGGTCGGATAGAGCAGAGTAGGGAACAGTACAGCGCAGAAAGCCACCAAATAGCAATGTATAGCACAAGAGCCAAAGTTCCTGACCTAACAAGTCCTAATCTTACATAACCGAACGTAGAGTAACTAAACCTAATGCGCCGCGAGCACTATTTCCGGCTTCCCCAGAGGCAAGCTGAACGTAATAGAGGAGAGTAGAGCGAAGGAGTCCATTGAATCGCAGTGTATAACGGAAAAGTCGGAGCAATCTAAACCTAACCAGAGAAAACATAACATAACCAACGTATGCTATCTCAACCTGTCGTGCCGAGAACACTATTACTGTCATCCCCAGAGCCAATCAGGACGTACTAGAGCACAGTAGGGTGCAGAAATCCACCGAAGAGCAGTGTACAGCACAAAAGTCAAAACTACATAAGCCTAACCGAGACCAACGGAGCAAAACCAAACATATCCTAACGCAACCTGAGGTGACGAGACAGCCATTGCGGCCCTCCCCAGAGCAATGCTGGTCATAATAGAACACTGTGGAGTGCAGAGATCCACCTAACGGCAGTGTGCAGCACAAAAGTTAAATCTCTCCCTTCCAAACTTAGCGTAACCCAACAAAACCGATCGTGACCTGACCCAACATAACGTGCACAGACCACTATTTTTATCCTTCCCAGAGCCAAGCCGGAGAAATTACAACACTGTGGTACTCAGAAGTCCCACTAATAGCAGACTGCAGCATTAATGTCAAAGCTAGCCTCTCCAAGCCTAACCGAACGTATCATAGCAAACGTAACCAAACTCAACATAACGCGCCTCGACCAGTACTGGTGGCCTCCCAAGAGCCAAGTAGAGAGCATTAGAACGCATTAAAGCGCAGAGGTCGGTGTATAGCAGTGAATAGCACAGATGACTGAACCATGCTGACCTAGCCTCACCAAACTTAGTATAATCAGACGTGGCATAGCTCAAACTAACGTGACGAGACCACCATTGCAGGCTTCGACTGAGACAAGCAGAGTGTACTACAGTGCAATAGATCGCAGAGATTTTCTGCACTACAGTGAATAGCACGAAAGCCGTATATACCCTAACCTGACCTGACCTAGTCTATCCCAAACAAACGCAGCATAACCCAACATGACGAGTCGCGACCACTGCTCCTGGCCTCCCTGGAGCAAAGCAGAATGCATTAGAGCACAGTAGATCACAGAAATCCATTGATGAGCAGTATAAAGCACAAAAGTCAAAGTATCATATCCTATCCTATGCTAACGTGACATACGCGAACGTAGCCCAGCTCGGCCTAGCATGAGGAGGCCACTACTGCTGTCCTCCTCAGTGCCAAGCACTATATAGCAGAGCTCGGTCGAGTGCAGAAATCCTCCGAATAGCAGTGCATAGCACGAAAGTCAAACTTAACCTGACCGAGCTTGACATAACCCAACCTGACGTGCCGAGATCACTATCGGTGTCCTCCCCAGAGCCAAGCAGAAAATAAGAGAACATTGTAGAGCGCAGAAACCCGCGCACAGCAGTTTATATCACAAATGTCTGAACTATCGTATCCCAACCTCACCAAACGAGACATACCAGGACGTAGCATAGCTCAAACTTACGTGCCGACACCAATATTTCTGGCCACCCCAGAGCAATGCAGGCCATACCAGAGCACACAGGATCGTAGAAATCCACCGCATAGCAGTGCATAGCATAAAAGTCAAAGACATCCTATCCTAATATACCAAATCTCAGCATTGCCAAACGTAATATAGCTCAATCTGACGTACCCCGACCACAATTCCTGGCCTCCACGCAGTCGAGCTGTGCTTCCTAGAGAATGGCAGGGCGCAGAAGTCCATAGAAACGCAATGTATAGCACAAAATTCGTATATATCCAGGCCTAACCCAAGCGAACGTAACCTAACCACAAGTAGCCTACATGAACACAACGTGCTGCGGTCACTATTTCTGGCATCCCCAGGGACAATAAGAACATAAAAGAGCGTTGTCGAATGCAGGAATCCACCGAACAACAGTGTATAACACGAAAGTCGAAGTTACCGTTACCGAACTTAACCCAAGCTAAGCTAAGAAAGCGTAACCCATCTCAGTCTAACGTGCCGAAACAAATATTGCTGGCCTACTCAGCGCCAATCAGAATATATTGCAACAAAGTCGAGCGCAGAAGTCCACCAAATTGCAGAAAACATAACCTGACACAGTCTGGCCTAACCAAACGTAGCATAGCTAAATATATCGTCCCGGGACCACTGCTCCTGGCGTCCCCAGAACCAAGTAGAATACCGTAGAGCCCAGTAGACTACAGAATTCCAACGAATGACGGTGTATAGCACGAGAGTCAAATAAATCAAAACCAAGCTTTCCAGCCTAACCCAACGAAACGTAGTCTATCTCAAGCTGACTTGCCGTGTGTACTATTACTAGCCGCCCCATAGCCAGGCAGAACATATCAGAACATATTAGAACGCAGAAATCCACCGAATAGCAGTGAATAGCACAAAAGTCAAAGAAGAGTGTCCAAACCCAGCCAAACGTAACATACCCAAACGAAGACTAACCCAACCTAACAAGACCAGACAAATATTTCTGACATACACGGAGACAAGCAGTATTCACTAGGTCACAGCACAAAGCAGAAATCCACCGCATTGCAATGAACAGCACAAAGGCCTTAGACATCATAACCTAACCTGAACTAACGTAACGTGCACAAACGTAGCATACCTCAACATAGCGTGTCGCGACCACTGCTCCCGGCCTCGCCAAAGCACAGGAGAATATAGTAGAGCACACTATAGCACAGAAATCCACCGCCTAACAGTGCATAGAACGATAGTCAGTGCTATCCTAACCAAATATTTCCTGGTCTGAACCAACCAATCGTAACGTGACTCAGCCAATCGTGCCACGGCGACTATTTCTCGCCTCCCGTGAGTCGAGCAAAGCATAGTAGAGCAATGTGTTGCGCAAAAATCCACCGAATATCTACGTATAGCACAAAAGTCGAAGACACCCTAACCTAACCTGACCTAACCGAAACTAACTGAACACAGCATAGCCCAACATATCGTGCAGCGACCACTGCTATTGGCCTCCCCTGCATCAAGCAGAGTGCAGCAGAGCACAGAAGATCACAGAAGTCCACCAAATAACAGTGGAAAGTACGACGGTCAAGGCTACCGTAACCAAACTTAACGTAACCTAACCTAACCAAACGCAACCTAACCCAACCTAACTCGCCGAGACCACTATTGCTGTCCTCCCCAGAAACAATCAGAATATACTACAGCACACCAGAGCGAAAAAATTCGCCACACTGCTATGTACAGCACAGAAGCAATAGATAGCCCAACATAATCAGTCCCAACATATCCTAACCAAACTCAGCATAACCCAATATAACATGTCGCGACCACTGCTGCCGTCACACCTGGAGTCAAGCAGAACATAGTACAGCACTGTAGAAGACAGTAATACACCGAGAAGCATTGTACAGCACGAAAGTCGAAGACATCCTAACCAAACTCAACATATCCTAAAACAGCCAAACGCACCTAACCCAACATAACGTGCCAAAACCTCTATTTCTCGCATACCCGGAGTCCAGCTGTGTATAGTAGAGCAATGTAGGGCGCGCACATCCTCCGAATAGCAGTGCATAGCGCAACGGTCAGAGAAATCCTTGCCGATCCTTCCTAACCTAACCTAACGGAACGTAACCTAATTCAACCTAACGTGCCGAGACCACCATTACTGGCCGCACAAGAGCGTAGAAGAGCATATTAGAGACCATTAGAACGCAGAAGTCCACGGAATAACAGTGCACAGCACAGAAGTCAAATGAGCCTATCCTAACCTAGCCAAACGTATCATGAACAGCCGTAACCTAACTCAACCGAACATGACGAGACCAATATTTCTGGGACCCACAAAGAAAAGTAGAATGTACTGTAGCACTGTAGAGCGCAGAAACCCACGGCATTGCAGTGACTGGCACATAAGTCGAATATGCCGTATAATAACCGGACCAAGCCTAACCAAACCAAACGTAACCTAACTCAACCTAACGTGCCGAGATCAATATTGCTGGCCACCCCAGACCCAAGCAGACAATACTAGAGTAAACTAGAGCGCGGAAGTCCAACTAATAACAGTGTATAGCACAAACGTCGAAGCTATCCTCTCCTATTACGTCCAATATTAACATAAACGAAAGTAATATGCCACAGCCTAATGCACCCCGACGACTATTGTTGGCCTCCCAGTGGCGGGCGGAGTATGGTAGAGAAATGTATAGCGCAGAAATCCATCGAATAGCAGTGTATGGCACAAAAGTCAAAAAAACCCTAACCGTGCCTTCCTAACCTACCCCAACGAAACGTAACATAGCTCAACTTAACGTGACGAGACCAATATTACTGGCCACCCTATGGCCAAGCAGAACATATTGTAGCGCAGTACGGCGCGGAAACCCACCGAATTGCAGTGATTGGCACGAAAGCCCTAGATAATCTGCCCTAACATAGCCAAACTTGTCAAATGTAGCCTAACTAAACCTAATGCGCAGAGACCACTATTGCTGGCTTCACCAGGTCAAAGCAGAGAATATTGGAACGCAGAAGGGCGCAGAAGTTGGAGGGTGGCAGTGCATAGCACGGACGTCTTAACTATCCCCTTCTAACCCCACCAAACGTAACATTACCAAACGCGACCTAACACAACCAAACGTGCCGCGGCGGCTATTGCTCGCCTCCCCAGAGTCGAGCAGAGTGCAGTAGAGCATAGTAGAGCGCAGAAATCCAGCGCATTGAAGTTTAAAGCGCAAAAGTGTAGCATATTCTGACATAATCGGACCTCACCTTACCTATCCAAACGTAGTGTATTTAAACATACCGTGATGAGAACAATATTGCTGGCATCCCCCGAGCCAGCAGAGCACGACAGCGCACAATAGAGCGCAGAAATCCTACGAATAGCAGTGAATAGCGCAGAAGTCAAAGTAGCCTCTCGTAACCTAGCCAAACGTAGCTCAAGCAATCGTAGCCTATCTCAAACTAACATGACGAGACCACAATTGCTGGTCTCCACAGAGACAAGCAGAGCACACTAGAGCACAGTGTAGCGAAGAAGTCCACCGTGTCGCAGTATAAAGCACAAAAGCAGATGTTATCCTCTCCAAACCTAACAAAATGTGGCATAACCAAACATAGCAGAAATAAAACTAACGTGCTCGGACCACTATTACAGGCCAAAAGTGGAGGAAATCCTGACAAAACCTGACTTATCCTAACCCAGCCAATCGTAGAGTAACTCAACGTAACGTGCCGGTAACACAATTTCTAGCCCTGCCAGAGCCAAGCGGAACATACTAGAGCACAGTAGAGCGCAGAAATCCTCCGGATATCAGTGTGTAGCGCAAAAGACGTAGCTATCCTCTCCTAACATAGCCGAACGTGTCATAACCAAACGTAAACTATCTACACCTAACCCCCCTACAGCAATATTGCTGACCATCCCAGAGCCATGCAGAATAAACTAGAGCACATTATATCACAGGAATCCGCGGGGTTGCAGTGTAAAATGCAGAAGTCATATCTGTTCATTAATATAATAACCAAACGTAACATAACCAAACGTAGTCTAACTCATCCTATCGTGCCGTGAACACTATTGCTGGGCTCCGCAGAGCCAAGCAGGGAATATGAGAGCTCCGTAGATCGCGGAAATCCACCGAATAGCAGTATATAGCACAAAAGTCGAAAGTATCGTACCCTAAACCTACCAAGCCCAACCGAACCATACGTAATCTAACTTAGCTGAACGTGCCGCGACCACTATTCCTAGCCTCCAAAGAGCCAAGCAGGCCATAATAGAGGAGAGTAGAAAGCAGGGATCCATAGAATCGCAGTGTACAGCTTAAAAGTCGAAAGCATCTAAACCTAATCGTAGCTAACGTAACATAACCAAGCGTAGCGCGTCTCATACATACCAGGCGAGACCGCCATTGCTGGCGCCTCCAGAGCCAAGCAGAACATACCAGAGCACAGTAGAGCGCAGAGATCGACCACATTTCTGTGAACAGCACAAAAGCCAAAGGTATCCTAAACTAACCCAAACAAATCTAACCAATCCAAAAGTAACCTAGCTATACCTAACGCGCCGTGGGCATTGGTTCTGCCCTCCCCAGGGCACAGCGGACAATACTGGGTCACAATAAAGCGAGAAAATCCACCGAACATCAGTGTATAGGACAAAAGTCAATGTTATCCTCTTCCAGCGCATCCAACCGTAACATAACCAAACGTACCCTAACCTAACCTCACGCTCTGGGAGCAATATTGCTGGAATCCACAGAGCCAAGCAGAATATACTAGGCCACAGTAGAGCGCAGAGAGCCACCAAATAGCAGCGTATAGGACGAAAACCAGATACACCGTAACCTACCCAAACGTGGACTACTTAACGAGCCGAGAACACTATCTCTGGCATCCATAGAGTCGAGCAGTGTATAGTAGAGTACAGCAGAGCGCAGAGATCCACCCAATAACAGTCCATGCACAGAAAGTCGTAGCTATCCTAACATAGCCCTAGTATACATAACATAACGAACGTAACATAACTCAAGCTAACGTGCCGAGCCCACTATTGCTGGCTTCCCCTGAGACAAGCAGGGCATATTGCATCACAGTATAGCGCAGAAGGCCACAGAATAGCTGTTTATAGCACAAAAGACAGTGCTACCCTCTCCTACCCTAACCAAGCGTAGCATAACCGTAGTATAGCGCAGAAGGCCACAGAATAGCTGTTTATAGCACAAAAGACAGTGCTACCGTCTCCTACCCTAACCAAACGTAGCATAACCGAACGTAGCATAAATTATCCTACCGCGCCGGGGCCGCCATTACTGGCCGCCCCTGTGTCGAGCAGACTATAGTAGAACATCGTAGACAGTAGAAATCCACCGAAAAGCAGTGTAGAGCTCAAAAGTCTGAGATATCCCAACCAAACCTGACCTTACCCGACCTAACAAAACGTAGCCTAACTCAACGTAACGTGTCGACATCAGTATTACTAGCCCAACCAGAACCAAGCTGAACATATTAGAGCACAGTAGAGGGCCGATATCCGCGGCGTTGGAGTGTAAAGCACAAAAGTCATATCTATCCTTTCCTAACATAACCAGACGTAACATAACCAAACGTAATTTAACTCAACATAACGAGCCAAGGCCACTACTGCTTGCCTCCGCAGAGCCAAGAAGAATGCTCTAGAGCACCGTAGAGTGCAGAAGGCCACCGCATTACATTGTGCAGGACAGAAGTCAAAGATATCCTAACCATACTCAAACAAACCGAATATAACCAAGCGTAACCTAAAGCACCTTGTCGCGATGCGGCCACGTTTTCTGGCTTCCCCAGAGCCAAGCAAAGCATACTAGATCACAGCATAGCACAGAATTTCAGCGAATAGCAGTGTGTGGCACAATAGTCATTGCTATTGTCTCCAACACCAGCCAAATGTGGCATAACCAAACGAAGCCTAAATAAAACTGAACTGCCGGGACCGCTATTACTGGCCTCTGCGCATTCGAACAGTGTATAGCAGAGCAATGTAGGGCGTACAAATACGAAGAATAATAGTGTAGAGCACAGAAGTCACAGCTACCCTATCCTAACCGGTCCAAACTTAATATAACCAAACGGTGCCTAACCTAACCTAACCTGCCGAGGCCACTATTGCTGTATTCCCCAGGGCCAAGTAGAATATACTACAGCACAGCAGTGCGCAGAAAGCCTTCAAAGGTCAGGAAATAGCACAGACGTCATAGGTATCCTAACCTTACCTGACCTAACTTAACCTAATCGAACTTAGACTAACTAAACCTAATGGGATGAGAGCATTATTGTTCGCCTCACCAGTGCCAAACAGAGCTCACCAGAGCAGAGTAGAGTGCAGAAATCCACAGAATAGCAGTGTATACCACGAAAGACGAAGCTATGCAAACCTAACCCAAACTACCATAAGCTAATCAAATGCAGCATAAACCAACCTAACCTGCCGAGACCACTATTGCTTGTCTCCTCAGAGCCAAGGAGAGCATATGAATGCAAAGTAGAGCGCAGGAATCCACCGAGTAGCTGTGCATAGCACAGTACTCAAAAATATCCTCGATTACCTAACCAAACCTAACGAGCACAAGCGTAACCTAACTCAACCTATCGCGTCACGACCACTATTGCTGGCGACCGCAGGGACGAGCAGAGTGTATTAGAGAAATGCAGTGCGCAGTAATCCACCGAATGGCAGTGTATAACGCAAAAGTCAATGTTACCTTCTCCTAACCTAGCCAAAGGTAACATAACCTAGCCCAACATAATCCAACGTGACGTGCCGAGAGCACAACTCCTTACGTCCACAGAGACAGAGTGCAATAGCCCACAGGAGAGCGCAGAAGTCCTTTGATTAGCAGTGTGTAGCACAATGGTAAAAGCTATCCTTACCAGACACAACGCAGCCTAACATAAGCAAATATAATTCAAATCAACCTATCGTGCGGTGACCACCATTGCTGGCCTCCCGAGATTCGAGTTGAGTGTGGTAGAGAAATGTGCGGTGAAGGAATCCACCGAATAGAAGTGCATAGCGCAGACGTCATAGCTGTCCTATCCTAACCTAGCCAATCGTAACATAACGAGACGCAACAAAGCTCAGACTGTCATACCGAGACTAAACTGCTGGCATCCTCATAGCCCAGCAGAATATACTAGAGCACAGCAGAGAAAAGGAATCCACCGAAGAGCAGTGCATATCGCGAAAGTCAAAGCAACCCTAACCAAGTATGGCCAAATCTTACCTAACCAAACGTAACCTAACTGAATCAAACGTGCCACGACCACCATTGCTGGCCTCCGCTGATGCAAGCAGATACGCGTACAGCAATGCGGAGCCCAGATTTCGACCCAGATTTCGAGTGTATAGCACAAAGGTCGAAGCCATCCTAACCAAACGCAACCAAACCAAACCTAACCACGCTTAACCTAACACAACCAAACCCGCCACGACCTCTATTTCTGGCTACCCCAGAGACGAGCAGATGCTGGTGTAGCAACCTAACGTCCGAAAGTACTATTCCTGGCGCCCACAGAGATAGGCAGTGCGTGTCAACGCACAGAGGAGCGCAGATATCCATAGAATGGAAGTGTGCGGCACAAAAGTCAAAGCTATCCCGTCCTAACCTAGCATAACCAAACATAGCCGAACGCAATTAATCTCAACCTATCGTGGCGCGACCAATATTACTGGCCTCCTCACAACCAAGCGGAACATATTAGAGGAGAGTACGGCGCAGAAATCCATAGAAACGCAGAGTACAGCAGAAAAGTCAAAGATTTCCAAACCTAACCAGAGCTAGCATTACAAAACCAATCGTATCCAATCTCAACTTATCGTGCCGATACCGCCATTCCTGGTATCCCCAGGCCCAAGCAAAACGCACAAGAGCACCGTAGATCACAGAAAGTCACCGAATATCAGTGTATAGCTCATAAGTCAAAGTTACCCTATCCTATCCTAACCGAACGGAACATCACAAAACCTAACGCGCGGAGAACACGATTGGCGACCTCCGCAGCTCCAAGCGGAGCAAATTAGGGCACAGCAGATCGCAGAAATAGACCGAATTGCTGTTTATAGCACAAAAGTCAAAGCTGCCCTATACTAACCTAAACAAACGTAACGCAAGCGGACGTAACGTAACCCAATATGACGGGCCACGACCACTTATGGTGGCCTCACGAGAGCTAGGCAGAGTATAGCAGAGCAATGTAGAACGCTGTTATAGTCCGAATAGCAGTATACAGCTTAAAAGTCGAAGCTGTCCTAACCAAACCTGTACAAACCTGACCTAACCAGGACGAATATTACCCAACCTAACGAGCCGAGGGCACTTGTCCTGGCGACCACAGAGACAAGCAGAGTGTGGTAGCCCACATAGGAGCGCAGTTGTTCATGCGATCGCAGTGTGTAGCACAAGACTCATAGCTAACCTAACGTAAAGCAACGTAACCTAACCTAACCAAACGTAATGTAGCCGAACCTAACTTGCGGCGACCACTACTGCTGGCCTCCTGATGGTCGAGCACGGTATAGTAGGGCAATGTAGAGCGCAGAAATCCACCGAAGAGCAGTGCACAGCACGAAAGTCAAAGATAACCAGAACGAGCTTGACATAACCTAACCTAACTGAACGTAACAGGAATAAACCTAGCGTGCCGAGACCATTGTTGCTGGCCTCGGGAGAGCCAGGCAGAACGTACTAGAGCACACTGGAGCGCAGAAGCCCGCCGAATAGCAGTGTATAGCAGAAAAGTCAAAGCTACCCTATCCTAATGTATCCAAACTTAACATAACCAAACATAACGGAACTCAACCGAATATGTCAAAACATCTATTGCTGACCTCCACAGAGACAAGCAGAGTATACTAGAATGCAGTACTGTACACAAATCCACGGAATTGCAGTGAATAGCGCAAAAGTCGAAGATATCCTAACATAACCTGACCTAACCGGACCTAGCCGAGAGTAGCATGGCTCAACTTAGCGTGCAGCGGCCACTTCTCCAGGCCACTCATGAGTCAAGCAGAGTGTAGCAGAGCGCCGTAGATCTCTGAAATCCACCGAATAGCAGTGTATATTACGAATGTTAATGTTATCAAAACCAAACTTAACCAAACAAGGCCCAGCCGAACGTAACCTAACTCAACCTGACGTGCCGCGACCGCTACTGCTCGCCTCCACAGGGTCGAGGAGAGTATGGTAGGGCAACGAAAAGCGCAGAAATCCCCCGAATGGCAGTGTACCGCATAAAAGTGGAAGATATCCAGGCCTAACCTGACCTAACCTAACCTACCCCAACGTACCATATCTCGATATCCCGTGCCGCGGCCACTACCCCTGGCCTACCCAGAAAAAAGCAGAATGTCGTAGAGCACAGTGGGTTCAGAAAACAGCCGAACAGCAGTGTATAACATGAAAGTCAAAGATTACACGACCGAGATTGACATAAGGTAACCTAACCGAAAGTAACATAACGCGACCTAACGTGCCGACATCATTATCGCTGGGGTCCTCAGAGACAAGTGGAGAATATTAGAGCGCAGTAGAGCGCAGTATTCGTAGGATAGCAGTGTATAGCACAGATGTCTAAAGCAACATGCCCTAACCTCACCGAGCGTAACACAGCCAGACGTGACACAGCTCAAACTAACCTGCCGAGGCCACTATTGCCGGCCTACCAGAGCCAAACAAGGTATATTAGATCACAGTATAAGGCAGAAGATCACCGAATAGCCGTATAGAGCACAAAAGTCTAAGATATCCTCCCCTACCCAAACCTAGCCTAACATGACCAAACGTAAGCTAACTCAAACTTTCGTGCATCGTCCACCATTGATGGCCTCCCCAGAGACGAGCAGAGTGTAGCAGAGCATTGTAGAGCGCAGAAGTCCACCGAATAGCAGTCTATAGCACAAAGGTCAAGGCTACCCTGTCCTAACCAATCCAAACTTAAAGTAGTCGAACGCGTCCTAAATTATTATAACGTGCCGAGACCACAATTGCTCGAACCTCTCAGCCAAGCAGAATATTCCTTGGCACAGTAGAGCGTCAGAGAGCCACCAAAAAGCAGCGTATAGCACAAAAGCCGAATATACCACAACCTAACGCATCTAAACCTAACCTAACCGAACGTAGATAAACTAATCTTAACGAGTCGAGACCACTTTTATTGGCCTCCGCAGTGCCAAACAGAACATATTAGGTTCGAACAGAGAGCAGAAACGCATATAATGGCAGCGTATAGCAGAAATTTCGAAGCCATCATAACCTGACACAACCACAACTAACCTAACCAAACGTGACCTAACTCAACCTAACGTGCCGCGGTCGCTATTGCTCGTCTCCCCAGAGTAGGGCAGAGTATAGAAGAGCAATGTAGGCCGCAGAAATGCACCGTATAGTAGTTTATGGCCCAAAAGTGGAGGATAACCATACCTAACCTGGAATAAACAACCATAACCAAACGTAGCATAATTCAACTTTACGTGCCACGATCGGCATTGATGGCATTCGTAAAACCAAACAGATCACATTAGAACAGATTAGAGCGCAGAAATCCACCGAATAGCAATGCGTAGCACAAAAGTCAAAGTAGCATCTCCTTACCTAGTCAAACGTAACTAACACAAACGTAGCCTAACTCAACCTAACATGACGAGCCCACTATTGCTGGCTTCCCCATAGCCAAGCAGAATATGGTAGAGCACAATAGTTCACAGAAATGCACCGAATAGCAGTGTATAGCGAAAACGTCAAAGCTATTCTGACCAAGTTCAGCCTATCCTATGCGAACAAAACATAGCCTAACACAACCTAACGTGCCGCGTCCTCTATTGCTCGCCTCCCCAGAGTCGAGCGGAGTACAGTAGAGCAACGTAGGGCGCGGATATCCACCGAATTGCTGTGTACAGCACAAAGGTCAAAGAAATCATAACCAAGCCTTCCCAACGTAACCAAACGAAACGTAACCTAACTGTAACTGACGTGCAGGGTGTACTATTACTGGCCGCCCCAGAGCCGAGCAGAACATATCAGGGAACATTAGAAGGCAGAGATCCACGGAAAAGCAGTGTACAGCACAAAAGTCAAAGTAGCCTATCCTAACTTCGCCAAGCGTGGCATGTCCAAACGTAACATAGCTGAACCTAACTTGACGAGGCCACCATTGCTCGCCTCCACAGTGACAAGAAGAATGCACCAGAGCACAGGATAGTGCAGAAATTGACCGCACTCAGCGGATAGCGCAAAGCCGTAGATATCCTAACCTAACCTGATCTAATTTGACCAAACCAAACGCAGAATAACTCAACATGACGTGCCGCGACCACTGCTCCTAGCCTCACCGGAGCAAAGCAGTATATAGTAGAGCACAGTGGATTACAGAAATCAATGGAATAGCAGTCCAAAGTACAAAAGTCAAAGTGGCCTATGCTAATCTAGCCAAACGTAACACATCCAATCGTAACATAACTCAAACTAACATGGCGAGACAACCATTGCTGACCTCCACGGAGACAGGCAGAGTATCCTAGAGTACAGTAGTTCGCAGAAATACTCCGTCTTGAAGTGAATAGAACAAAAGACGAAGATATCCTATCATAACCTGACCTAACCTAGCTTAACCAAACCTAGGGTAACTAAACAGATCGTGCCGCGACCAATGCTGGCGGATACCACAGGGACAAGCAGAATACAGCAGAGCACAGTGGATCACAGGAAACCGACGGATAATAGTGCATAGCTGGAAAGTTGAAGCTATTCCAACCAAACATAACAATACATAACATAATCAAACGTAGCCTAAATCAGCGTTACGTGGCGCGTCTACTGCTGGCCACCCAAGGACCAAGCAGAATGCAGTAGAGCACAGTCGGGTGCAGAAATCCTCCGAATCGCAGTGCATAGCACGAAATTCAAAGGTAACCTGACCGAAGATGACAAAACCTAATCTAACCTAACGTAACATTGCTCAACCGGACGTGCTGTGATCACTATCGCTGGAGTCCCCATAGCTAAGCTGAAAATATTAGAATGCATAAATCCGCGTAAAGCCGTGTATAGCACAAACGTCTGTACTATCATATCCTAACCGCATCAATCGTAGCATAACCGAGCGTAGCATAGAGCAAACCAACGTGCCGAGACCACGATTGCTGGCCTCCCCAGAACGAAGCAGAAAACGCTTGAGCACAGCAGAGCGCAGAAACCCACCGCGTTGTAGTTTGTAGCAGAAAAGGGAAACACGATCTGACAGAACTTGGCCTCACCTAACCTATCCAAACGTAGTGTAACTAACTATAACGTGACGAGACCGACGTTGCTGGCCTGCCAGAGCCAAGAATAGCATATTATGGAGCATTATAGGGCAGATACCACCGAATAGCATTGAACAGCACAAAAGCCATGGTAGCCTATCCTAACCTGGCCAAACGTGACATACCCAAACGTAGTCTAACTCAACCTAGGGTCGCGAGACCACTGTTGCTGGCATCCACAGATATAAGCACAATGTGCCAGGCACAGTAGAACGCAGAAAGATACCCCATTGCAGTTAATAGCGCAAAAGTCGAATATTTCCTAACCTAACATGACCTAACCCAACACAACCAAGCGTAGCATAGCACAACGTAACGTGCAGCGACCACATCACCTGGCACCCGCAGAGCGAAGTAGAATGTGGTAGGGCACGGTAGACCATAGAAATACATCGAATAACAGTGTACAGCGCGGAAGTCAAGTCTATCCTAGCAGAACATGGTCTAACCTAACCTGATGAAGCGTAGCCTAACACAAGCTAACGTGCCGCGAACACTATTGATCCCTCCACAGGGTCGAGCAGATTACTGTATAGCATTGTAGAGCACAGAAATCCACCGACTGGCAGTGAATGTTTCAACAATCTTGGACATCCTAACCTAACCTCGCCCTACATAACCTAACCAAACGTAGCATTACTGAGCATAACCTGCCGCGACTACTGCTGCAGGTAACCTCAGAGCCAAGCAGAATATAATAGAGCACAGTAGATCACAGAAATCCAACCAATGACGGTGTACAGCAGGAGAGTCAAAGAAACCTTAACCAAACATTGCCTAACCTAACACAACGTAACGTAAAATAACTAAACGTTACGTGCCAGGACCACCATTGCTCGCTACCACTGAGTAGCGCATAGTATGCTGGAGCAATGTTTGAAGCCGAAATCCACCGAATAGTAGTGTATACCACAATAGTCGAAGACATCCTAACCTAACCTGACCCAACCTAACCTAACCAAACATGGCATAACTCAACATAACGTGCCTCGACCACTGCTGCTGGCATCCCTGGAGTCAAGCACAGTAAAGTAGAGCACTGTGGATCACAGAAATCCACCGAAGAGCAGTGTACAGCACGAAAGGAGAAGCTGTCCTGTTCAAACATAGAACAACCTGACCTAACCAAACATAACCTAACCCAAGGTAACGTGCCCCGGCCGCTATTGCACGCCTCCCCGGATTCGATCAGTGTATAGTAGAGCAATGTAGAGCGCGGATATCCTCCGGATGGCAGTGCACAGCACAGAGGTCAAAGAAATCCTTAAACGTAATATTACTCCAACTGACGTAACGGGTGTACTATTACTGGCTGCCCCAGAGCCAAGCTGAACATATCAGAGCACATTAGAGGGCAGAAGTCCACGGAATAGCAGTGTACAGCACAAAAGTCGAAGTAGCATATCCTAACATAGCCAAACGTAACATAACCAAAACGGAGCCTAACCCAACCCAACACGACAGGACCGCCATTGCTGGCCTCCACAGGGACAAGCAGAATTTACCAGAGCCCAGTATGGCACAGAAATCCCTGCAATGCAGTGAAGAGCACATGTGCCGTAGGTATCCTAAGCTAATTTGTTCTGATCTAACCAAACCAAACGCAGCATAACCCAACATGAAGTGCCGCGAGCACTGCTCCTGGTCTCCCCGGCGCAAAGCAGAGTACAGTAGAGCACAGTAGCGCGCAGGACTCCACGTAATAACAATGTATAACACAAAAGACAAAGACATTCATACCTAGCCCTAGCTAACGTAACCTAACCAAACGTAGCATTACTCACCCTAACGAGCCGAGACCACCGTTGCTGGCCTCCCCTGAGTCGGGCAGAGCATAGTAGAGCTATGTAGATAGCACAGGTCCACAGAATAGCAGTTTACAGCATGCAAGACAACCCTAACCTAACCTAACGCATCCAAACTTGATATAAGCGAACGTAACATAGCTTAAACAAACATACAAAGACCAATGCTGCTGGTCTCCCAAGAGTCGGGCGGAGTATAGTAGAGCAACGAAGAGCGCAGAAGTTCACCGAATGGTAGTGCATATCGCAAAAGTCAGAGCCATCCTGTACTAACATAACCAACCTTAACCTAACCGAACGTAACATGGCTCAACCTAACGTGCCGAGAGCAATATTTCCGGCCTCCCACGCACCAAGCAGAGCATATTTGAACAAAGTAGAGCGCAGAAATCCATCAAATATCTGTTCGTAGCGCAAAAGCCAATGCTACCCTATCCGAACTGAACCAAGCGTAACATAAGCGGACGTAACGTAACCCAGCATGACGTGTAACGATAGCTATTGCTGGCCGCGCGAGAGCTAAGCACAGTATGGCGAAGCAACGTGGAACGCTGAAATCGCCCGAAAAGTAGTCTATAGCAAAACGCAGGAGGTACACTAGACCAATCTGACATAACCTAACCGATTCAAACGAAACCAATCCCAAGCTAACGTGCCTAGCCCGCAATTGCTATCCTCCCACCGCCAAGCAGGGCATATTAGATGTGTGTAGAGCGCAGAGTTCCATACAGCGGAAGTGTATTGCACGAAATTCAAGGATACCATAACGCGAACCAAACAAACCTAATATAACCGATCATAACCTAGCACAACCTATCACGACGCGGCCACTACTTCAAGCATTCCCAGTTCAAAGCAGGGAATATTAGATCACAGTAGAGCGCAGGAACCCACTGAATAGCAGTGTACGGAAAAAATCTAAGCTATCCTCTCCTAACCTAACCAAACTTAATAGAACAATGCGTAATCTACCGCAAGCTAACGTGCCGAGACCGCTATTGCTGGCATCCCCAGTGTTAAGCAGAAAATACTAGGACACAGTAGATCGCAGAAATTCACCGAAAAGCAGTGCAAACCTCGTCAGTCAATGCTATCCAGGCCTAAGCCAGACTAACATAACCAAACCAAACGTAGCCTAACGCAACCTAACTTGCCGCGACCACTATTGCTGACGTTCCGAGAGTCGTTCTGCGTATACTAGGGCAATGCAGAGCGCAGAAATCAGCCAAGGAGCAATGTACGAGACAAAAGTCGAAGGTATCCTAACCTAACCCACGCAAACGTTGTCTAACCAGACTTTGACAAACTCAAAGTAACGTGCCGCGACCACTATTGCTGGCCGCCACAGGGCTAAGCGCATTAGAGTAGAGCTCAGTGTAGGGCAGGTATCCAAGGAATAACAGTGTATAGCTCGTAAGTCATAGCTATCCTAACTAAACGTAACCTAACCTAACGTAGCCAAACTTAGCACATCCCAGCCTAATGTGACGCGTCCACTAACTCTGGCCTTCCCAGAGTCGGTTAGGGTATAGTGGGGCAACGAAAAGCGCAGAAATCCTCCGAATAGCAGTATACAGCGCAAAAGTCATACCCATCCAATGCCAACCAGACTAAGCTTAGCGCAGCCAAACGAAGCCTAACTGACTCTGACGTGCTGAGACCACTATTACTGCCCCCCCCCCCAAAGCCAAGCAGAACGAATTAGAGGATAATAGAGCGCAGAAATCCATGGAATCGCAGTGCACAGCATTGCAGTCGAAGCTTCCCTTTCCTAACATAACCAAACGTAACACAAACCAGCGTAGCCTACCTCTACCTAACGTACCGAGAGCACTATTGCTTGTTTCTCCATGGCCAAGCAGAGTATACTGGCGCAAAGTAGTACGTAGTGATACACTGCATTGCTGTGTATAACACAAGAGTCAATGATATCCAAACCTAACCCGAGCCAACATAGCCTTACCCGACATAGGCAAGCTCAACGTAAAGTGCAGAGACCACTGCCGCTGGATTCCCGAGAGTCGAGCAGAGTATAGTAGAACAACATAGAGCGCAGAAATCCACCGAATAGCAGTGTATAGCCCAAAAGTCAACGACATCCTAACCTAACCTGTCCGAACCTAACGTAACCAAACGTAGAATAACTAAACGTAAGGAGCTGAGACATCAACTGATGGTCTCCCCATGGCCAAGCAGAACATATTAGAGCAGAGTAGAGTTCAGAAATCCGCCGAAAAGTATTATATAGGGCGAAAGTCAAAGCCATCCTTACCAAACGTAACCTATCCTAACCCAACCAAACGTAACCAAACTCAACATAACGCGCCACGACAGCTATTGCTGGTCCCTTCAGAGTGGAGGAAAGTAAAGTAGTTGGCAATGTAGAGGGCAGAAGTCCTGCGAGTAGCAGTGTATACCGTAAAAGTCAAAGTTATCCTATCCAAACCTAGCCAAGCGTAACCCAACCAAAAGAAAGGTATCACAACCTAGCGTGCCGAGAGCACAACTGCTGGCCTCCCCGCTGCCAAGCAGGGCATATTAGAAGCGAGAAAATAGCAGAGGTCCATGGAATGGCTGTGTATAGTACGACATTCAAAGGCATCCTAGCCAAACCGAAACAAACCTGACCTAACCAAACGTAACCTACCACAACCAAACACGCCGCGGCCACTATTGCTGGCATCTCGAATGCAAAAAAGTGTACTCTAGAGCGCAGCAGAGCGTAGGAATCCACCGAAATGCGGTGTGGCATAAAATTCAATGCTGTCCTATCCGAACCTTGCCAAACGTAGCATAACCAAACGTTATCGATCTCAAATTAACGTGCCAAGAGCACTGTTACCGGCCTAACCAGAACCAAGCAAAACGACCTAAAGCACAGTAGGGCGCAGAAGTACGACGCAAAAGACTCTATACCACGAAAGTCAAAGCAACCCAATCCTAACCAAGGATAGCATACCCAAACCAAATGTAGTCTGACTCAGTAAACGTGAAGAGAACACCATTACTGCACCACCGGCTTCGAGCAGAGTACAGTAGAGCAATGTAGAGCGTAGAAATCCTCCGAATAACGGAGTATAGCACAAAAGTCGAGGCTATGCTATCCTAACCTAACCAATCGTTGCGTTACTAAACATATCCTAGCCCATTCTATCGAGTCGCGACCACTAAAGCTGGTCTCCCCAGAGTCGAGCAGAGTATAGCACAGCCCAGTAGATCGCGGAAAGCCACCAAATAGTAGTGCATAGCACAAAGTCAAAGACACCCAGTCCAAAACCGGACTAGCCTAACTTAACCAAACGTGGAGTAACTAAAGCAAACGTGCCGAGAACATTATTCCTGGCGCCCACAAAGAAAAGCAGATAATATTAGAGGAGAGTGGGTCGCAGAAATCCACCAAATAACAGTCTACAGCACAAAAGTCAAAGCTACCTAAGCATGACATATACAAATTTAATATGACCAAACGCAACATAACATAACCTAACGTGCTAAGACCAATATCGCTGTCCTCGACAGGGCGAAGCAGAATACACTAGAGCACAGCAGAGCGCAGAGAGCCACTAAATAGCAGTGTATACCACAAAAGTCAAAGATGTACTAACCTAACCTGACCTAAACTAACCTAACCAAACGTAGAATAGCTAATCCTAGCGAACCGATACCTCTATTGCTGGCCTACACAGAGACAAGCAGAACATATTAGAGCTCGGTAAAGCGCTGATATCCACCGACCAACACTGTATACCGCAAAAGTCGAAGCCATCCTAACAAAGCGTAAACAAACCTGACATAACCGGACGTGACTTAACCCATCATATCGTGCCACGGCCGCTATTGCTGGCCTCCCTGGAGCCGAGCATGGTATAGCAAATCAATGAAGAGCGCAGGAACGCACCGAACAGCAGTGTGTAGCACAGAAGTGAAAGCCATCCTTTCCTAACCTAACAAATCGTTACATAGCCGAACGAGACATAACACAAAATAACGTCCCGCGACCACTATTGCTGACACCCCCACATTCGAGCAGAGTATGGTACAGCAATGTAGAGCGCAGTATGCCACGGAATGACACTGGACAACACGAAGGACAAGGCCATCCATACCCAACCCATGCTAACGTAACCTAAGCTAACGTACTCTAAGTAAGCCTAACGTGCCGCTACCACTCAGTGCGGCTCTCCACAGAGCCAAGCAGAATATATTAGAGGAGAGTAGGGCTCAGAAATCAATAGAATCGCAGTGTACAGCAGAAAAGTGAAAGATATCTAAACGTAACCCTAACTAACATCAATTAACCTGTCGCAGCAAGACTCAACGTAACGTACCGCGACCACAATTGCTGGCCTCTCCAGGGACTAGCAGATTACAGCAGAGAACAATAGATGGCCGGAATCCATCGCATAACCGTGTATAGCATGAGAGTCAAAGCTACACCAGCCAAACGTTTCCCAACCAGACCTAACCAAACATAACCCAACTCAACCTAACCGCACGTAACATAACTCAGGCAAACGTGCCACGACCGCTACTGGTGGCCTCCCCAGAGTCAAACAGATGCTAGTAGTGCGGTGCAAGTCGCAGATATCGACCGAATGGCAGTGTATAGCACAGAAGTCACTGCTACCTTAACCAAACCTAACATAAGCTAGCCGGACCAAACGTAAGCTATCTCAAACAAACGCGCCGAGATCACTATTGCTGTCCTCGCCAGAGCCAAGCAGTACATATTTGAGGGGTGCAGAGCGCAGAAATCAATAGAATCGAAGTGCATAGCACAACAGTCGAAGGCACCCTATCCTAAGTTTGCCACACGCAACACATCCGAACGTTGCATGACTTAACCTAACGTGCCGAGAGCATTATTTATGGCCTCCGCAGAACCAAGAAGTATACACTAGAGCACAGCCGCGGACCGAAGGCCACCAAATAGGAGTGTATAGCACAAAAGTCAAAGATGTCCGTACCTAAACTGACCAATCCTTGCCTAACCAAACGTAGAATAGCTGCACCTAAGGACACGAGACCCCCATCTCTTGCCACCCCAGAGCCCTGCAGATCATATTATACCACAGTAGAGTGCAGAGATCCACCGACTAGCAGCGTGCAACGCAAAAGTCATTGCCATCCCAACCAAACCTAACCTAACCTTACATAATTGAACGTAACCAAACTCACACTGTCGGGTTGGATCATGTTACGTTTGGTTGTGTTACGCGTAGTTATGTGAGGCCTGGGTAGCTCTGACTTTTCTGCCGTGCACTGCTACTCGGTGGAATTCTGCTCCCTACAGCGACTCAGTTTTCCCTGCTTTGCTCTGGGAATTCCAGCAATAGTGGCCGCGGCGCCTTAGGATGTAATACGCTAGGTTTGGTTAGGCTAGGTTTGTTTGGGTTAGGTCGAGGTGCCATTGACTTTCGTGATATGCAAGGACATTCTACGCACGTCAGCGCTCTGTTCTCCTCTAATATGCCCTGGTTGGCGACGGGCGGCCTGCAACATTTGTCTCGGCACAGGTCGAGGTGGGATACGTTTGGTTAGGTTGTATTAGCTTTGGAATGGTTTGGACGGCTTCGACTTTTGTGCTGGACACTTCGATGCTAGGGATTTCTGCGCTCGACACTCATCTCGTATGCTCTGCTGGGAGCTGTGGAGGCCATCAATACTGGTCGCGGCACGTTAGGCTCAGTTATTCAACGTTTCGTTAGGTCAGGTTAGGTCTGCTTAGGTCAGGATATCTTCGACTTTTGTCCGGTACATAGCTATATGGTGGTTTTGTTCGCTGTACTGTTCTCTACTAAACCCTGCTCGACCGTGGGGAGACCAGAAATAGTGGACATGGCACGATAAGTTGTGTCAGGCTACGTTCGGTAATGTTACGATTGGTCATGTTAGGAGAGGGTAGCTTTGACTTTTATGCTATACGCCGCTAATCGAAGCATTTCTACGCTCCGCATTACTCTGCTGCACTCTGCTCAACTCTGGAGTGGCCAGTAATAGCTATCTCGGTACGTTAGGTTGAGTTAGGCTACGTTTGGTGAGGACACGTAATCTTAGGTTAGGTACGGATTGATTTGACTTTTGCTGCATATACTGCCTTTCGGGAGACTTCTGCGCTCTACTGTGGTCTAGTGTGTCCTTCTTGGCTCTGGGGAGGTCAGCAATTGTGGTTTCAGCACGCAAGTTTGGGTTAGGTTACGCGTAGCTTTGCCAGGTTTCGAATATATTTGGTTAGAGAAGCTTTGACTTTTGTGCTGTAGACCGCTATTCGGTCGATACCTGTGCAATGCATTCCACTACTAGCATCTGCTTGTCCATGGGAGGCCAGTAATAGCGGTCGTGGCAGGTTTGGTTGAGTTAAGTTTTGTTTTGGTAGGCTTGGTTTAGTTCAGTTTGGATCGCGTGGCTTCGACTTTTGTGCTATACACTGCTATTCGGTCGACATCCGCGCTCTCGGTTGCTGTACTAGCATCTGCTTTTCTCTGCGGAGGGCAGCAATAGTGGTCGTGGCACGTACAATTGGGCAAGGTTACCTTACCTTAGGACACGTTAGGCTAAGTTTGATGTGGATGTCTCTGACTTCTGTGCTACAAACTGCTATTCGGTGGGTTTCTGCGCTCTCCTGTCCTCTAGTATATTTTGATTTGCTCTGGGGGCCAGCAATAATGGTCTCGGCACTTTAGGTTGGGTTAGGTTACGTTTGGTTAGGTTAGGAGGTTGAAGTTTTTAATTTTCTGCTTTACACTGCTGTTGGGCGGATTTCTGCGCTCTGCTGTGATCTAATAGTACCTGCTGTGCTCTAGGAATGCTTGAAATCGTGGCCGCGGCGCGTATCGCCGTGTTAGATTACGTCCGGTTAGGTTAGGTTTGTTTGGGTTTTATAGGATTATATTTGACTTTCGTACCATACACTGCCTTTCTATGAAACACTGCGTTCTACTCACCTCTAATATTCCCCCCTTGGCGATGGAGATGCCAGCAATAGCGGGCTAGACACGTTAGGTTGAGATTGGTTGCGTTTGATCCCGTTCGGTTAGGGCAGGTTATGATAGGATGTCATTTCCATTCCGCTGTACACTACAATGCGACTGACGTGCGGTCTACTGTGCTCTGGTATATTCTGCTTGATTCTGGGGAGGCCAGCAATGGTCGTCTCAGCTAGTTAGGTTTTGTTAGTCTACGTTTGGTTATGTTAGGATTGGTTAGGTTAGGAAATCTTTGACTTTTGCAATATACGGTGCTATTTGGTGGCTTTCTGCGCTCTACTGTGGTATGGTATTTTCGGCTTTTCTCTGGGGAGGGCCGCAATAGTGGTCTCGACACGTAAGGCTATGTCACGTTACGTCTGCTTTTATTGCGCTTGGTTAGGTTAGGATGGGATAAAGCCCACTTTTGTGCTATTCACTGGTATTCGGAGGATTTCTACGCTCTACATTGCTCTGCTTCACTCTGCGCGTCTCACGGGACGCGAGCAATAGTGGCCCTGGCACGTTACGTTGAATTCGGCTGCGATGTGTTATGTTATGTTAGTTTGGGTTAGGATAGCGTATCTTTGTTCTTTCTACTGTACACTGTTATCCGATGGATTTCTGTGCCCCACTCACCTCTAATATGTTCTGCTTGGCTCTGTGGACGCCAGCAATGGCGGTGGCGGCGCATTCTGTCAAATTGGTTGCACTTGGCTTTGTTAGGCTATGTTGGGTTACGCTGCGGTACCAAGGAATTTTGCGATACGCGCTGCAATTCTATGAACTCCTGCGCCCTATAGTGCGCTATCGCGCAACGCTTGTCTCAGGGGACGCCAGGAATAGCGGTCGCGGCACATTAAGTTGAGTTATGTTACGTTCGGCTAGGTAAGATGTGGCTAAGTTAGGATGGGATTGCTATGACTTTTGCCTATGCACTATTATGTAGCGGATATCTGCGACCTACTGCACTCTAATATGCTCTGCATGGCTTTGGGGAGGAGAGCAGTAGCGGTTTCGGTACGATAACTTTGGTAATATTAAGTTCGGTTATGTTACGATTGGTTAAGTTAGGAAAGGATAGCTTTAACTTTTGTGATGCATACTGCTATTCGTTGGATTTCTGCGCTCTACCGTGCTCTGATATGAACTGTATGTCTCTGGGGAGGCCAGCAATACCGGTCGTGGCATGTTTGTCTGGGTTATGTTTCGTTCGGTTAGTTTAGGTTAGGGTATGTTTGGTTAGGATGGCTTTGACTCTTGTACTATACACTGCTGATCGGTGGGTTTCCGCACTCTACTGTGCTCCAGTATTCTCTGCTTTGCTATGGGGATGCCAGCGGTATTGGCTTCGGCACGTTCGTCTGAGTTATGCTGCGTTTGGCAGTTTTACGTTTGGTTAGGTTAGGACAGGTTAGCTTTGACTTCTGCGCTATACACTACAATTCGGTGGTTTCTGCGCTCTACATTGCTCTACTATACTCCGCCCTAATCTCGGGAGGGCAGCAGTAGCGGCCGCAAAACTTTTGGTTGAGTTAGATTACGTTCGGCTAGATTAGATTACACTGTGTTAGGTTAGTATATCTTTGACTTTTGCGCTATACACTGCTATTCTATGGACTTCTGCGCTCTACTGTTCTCTAGAATGCTCCGATTGGCGCTGGGGATGGCAGTAATAGTGGTCTCGGCTCGTTAGGTTGAAATATTCCACGTTCTGTTTTGTTTTGTTAGTTTGGGTTTGGTTGGGGTTGCTTTGACTTTCTAGGTGTAGACTGTTGTTCGGTGGACTTCTGCGCTCTAATGTGCCCTGGTATGTTCTGCTTGGAAATGTGGAGGACAGCATTAGCGGTCGCAGCAGGTTTGGTTGGGGTAGGTTACGTTTGGGTAGGATAGGTTAATTTATGCTTCGTTCGGATGACTTTGACTTTTGTGCCTTGCGAATCAGTGCAGCGGATTCATGTGCTCTCCTCTGCTCTATTATATTTTCCTTTGCTGTGAGGATGTCAGCAATGGTGGTCTAGGCTTGTTTCGTCGAGTTAGGCTACGATTGGTTGTGTTACGCTTGGTTAGGTTAGGAGAAGTTAGTTTTGACCTTTGCGCTGTAAACTGCTATTCGGAGGAACTCTGCTCTCTGCTGTGATATACGATTCCCTGTTTTGCTCTGAGGATGCTAGAAATAGTGGCCGCAGCACGTTAGGTTGGGTTAGATGACGTTCGGCTAGGTTAGGATACGCTTTATTAGGTTAGGCTAGCTTTAACCTATGCGCTATACACTGCTATTCGGTGGATATCTGCGCTCTACTACAATCTAGGTATCACTGCTCGGATCTCGGAATCCTTGAAATGGTGGCCGCGGGGTGTTAGTTTGAGTTAGGTTACGATTGGTTTGGTTAGGTTTGTTTTGGTTTTGTTAGGATATTTTTGTCTTTCGTGCTATACACTGCCATTATCTGGACCTCTGCGCTCTACTCACCTCTAATATGCGCTGCTTGACGATGGACAAGCCAGTAATTGTGGGCTAGGTACGTTGGGTTGAGGTTGGTTACGCCTCACTTGGCCAGGTAAAATCAAGTACGGGCTGGATATAACTTACTTTTTGCTGTATACTGCAATTCGGGCGATTCCAGCGTCCTAAGTTGCTCTGCTATACTCTGCTCAGCTCTCGTGACGCCAGCAATGGCTTTCGTGACTCGTCTGTTTGGGTTACGTTACGTACGCTTATGATACTGTTGGTAAGGTTAGAATAGGTTAGCTTTGACTTTTGCGCTATACACCGGTATTCGGAGGATTTCTGCGCTCTACATTGCTCTACTGCTCCCTGCTCGGCCGTGAGGAGGCCAGTAATGTAATTCTGGGCACATTATTTCAAGTTATGATACGTTTGGTTAGGTTATGTTAGCTTGGGTTAGGTATGGGTTGCTTTGACTTTCGTGGTATAGACTGTTGTTCAGTGGACTTCCGCGCTCTACTGTGCTCTAGTATGTTCTGCTTGGCTCTGGGGAGGCCAGCAATAGACGTCTCGGCTAGCTAGGTTCCGTTATTTTTCATTTGGCTGGGCTGGGTTAGGCCTGATTAGGTTAGAATATCTTTGACTTTTGTGCCATACATTGTTATTTGGTGGCTTTCAGCGCTCTACGGTGTTGAGCTGTACCCCGCCCCCCTATAGCGAGGCCAGCAATATTCGTCGAGGCACAATATGTAGTGTTAGGCTGCGTTTGGTAATGTCACGGTTGGTCAGGTCAGGATGTGATATCTTTGACTGTTGTGCTATGCACCGCTGTTCGGAGCATTTCTACGGTTTACATTGCTCTACTGTACTCTGCTCAACACTAAGGAGGCCCGTAATTGTGGTCTCGGCACGTTAGGCTTAGTTAGGCTACGTTTTGTTATGTTACGTTCGGTTAGGTTAGGAGAGGATGGCTTTGACTTTAGTGCTACGCCCTGCTATTAGGCGGATTTCTGCTCTCTACGGTGCTCTAACGTCGTCAGCTTGTCTCTGTGGAGGCCAGCAGTAGTGGTCTCAGTGCGCGTTAGGTTGAGCTTCGTTACGATTGTTTATACCACGATTGGGTAGGTTAGGAGAGGATTACATTGACTTTGGTTCTATTATCTGATATCGGGGGGATTTATGCGCCCTACAGTGCTCTAATTTTTTCAGCTTGGCCCTGCGGTGGACAGAAATAGTGGTCTTGGTGCGTTATGTTGAGTCATGCTACGCTCTGCTAAGCTGGATTAGGCTAAGTTTGGTCAGGGTAGCTTCAGCTTTTGTGCTGCACACCACTATTCGCTGTATTCCTGCGCTCTACGTTCCTCTACTTTACTCTGCTCCACTCTACTGAGGCCAGCAATGGTGGCCGTGGCATGAATGTTTGGGTCATGCTACGTTCGTTCAGAATATGCTCGGTTAGGTTAGGGGAGGGTAGCTTTGAATTTTGTGCCTCTCATTGCTATGCGGTGGATATCTGCACCATGCTCAACTCCATTATACTCCGCTCGACACTGTGGAGGCCAGCAATACTGGTCGGTGCACGTCAGGTTGACTTAGGTTACGTTTAGGTGTGTTACGATTGGTTAGGTTGGAAGAGGATAGCTCTGACTTTTGTGATATATGCAGCTATTCGCCGGGTTTCTGCGCTCTAGTATGCTCTGGAGCACTCTGATTGGCTCTGCGGCGGTCAGCAATAGAGGTGCTGGTCTGTCAGTTGAGGTTAGATAACGTTTGGTTAGGTTACGTTTGGTTAGGTTCGGACGGGATAGATATGACATTTGCGCTTTGCTCTGCTATTCGGAGGATTTCAGCGCTCTACTATGTTCTAATATGCTCTGCTTGGATCTGCGGAAGGTTAGTTTGTCTCATGTTACGTTTGGTTAGATTTTGTTCGGTTAGGTTTGGTCAGCATATCTTTGACTTTTGTGCTTTACACTGCTGTTCGGTGGATTGATGCGCTCTACATTGCTCTACTGTACTCTACTCGGCTCTGGGGTGACCATTAATTGTGGTCTCGGCAGGTTAGGTTGCGTTAGGCTTCGTTTGGCTATGACATGCTTGGTACCGTTAGGTTTGGATAGCTTCGACTTTCGTGGTGTACACTGTTGTTCTGTGGATATCTGCGCTCTACTGTGCTCTACTGTATTCTGCTCGGCACTGCGGCGTCCAGCAGTAGGGGTCGCTGCTCGTTATACTGAGTTAGGCTATGTTTGGTTGGCTTATACTCGTTCGGGATAGGTTACGGTAGCTTCGAGTTCTCTGATGTACACTGCGATTCTATGGATTTCTGCGTTCTACTCTCCCTGCGTTCTATGTTCCGCTTGACGATGTGGAGGCAAGCATTATTGACCTAGGCACGTTAGGTTGGATTGTGTTGCGCTTGGGTACGTCACGTTTGGTTAGGTCAGGGTAGGATAACTTTTTCTTTTGTGCTACAAACTGATTTTCGGTAGATTTCTGCGGCCTACTGTGTTCCAATATGCTCTGCTTGGCTCTGAGAAGGCCATCAATAGTGGCCACGGCAAGTTAGGCTGATTTATGGTACGTTTCGCTATGTTAGGTTTGGTAAAATAAGGTTAGCACTTATTCCACTATTATGCTTTACGCTGCTATTTGGTGGCGCTCTGCGCTCTACTGTGCTCTGTATATTCGGCTTGGCTCCGGAGATTCCAGCAATAGTGGTCTCGGCTCGTTCGGTTATGTCAGGGAAAGTCTGCCTATATTATGTTTGGATAGGTTGGTAGGGGGTAGCTATGACTGTTGAGCAGAACAATGCTATTCGATGGATTTCTGCGCCCTATTGTGATCTAATATGAACTGCTTCGTTCTGGGGTGGACAGAAAATGTGGCCTCGGCGCGTTATGAACAGTTATGTTACGTTTGGCTTGGTTAGGTTTGTTTGGGTTAGGATTGGATTTATTTGACCTTTGTGCTCTACACAGAAGTGCGGTTGATTTCTGCGCTCTACTGTGCTTAAGTATGTTCTGCTTGGCTCTGGGGAGGCCAGTAATAGTGGCCGCGTCATGTTAGGTTGAGCTATGTTTCGTTTGGACGGTTTACGTTAGCAGGGGTAAGGTTTGGATAGGTCTGTTTCTTCTGCTATACACTGCGATTGTATGGCCTTCTGTGCTGCGCTGTGCGCTACAACACTCTGCTTGTGTTTGGGAACGCCAGGAATAGTAGTGGCGGCATGTTAGGTTGTGTTATACTGCATTCGGTCAGGCCACTCCTGCCTAGGTTTGATTGGGATAGCTTTGACTTTTGTGCTATACACTGGTCTTCGGTGGATTCCTACGCTCTATATCGCACTGCTATACTCCGCTCCACATTCGGGATGGGAGCAATGGTGCTCGGTGCACGTTAGGTTTCAGTTATGTTACGTTTGGCTGGGATGGGTTAGACTAAGCTTGGTTAGGGTAGCTTTGGCTTTCGTGGTTGCCTTCTCTCCTCTGTGCTGTACACTAATCTGCTAGAACCTGGGCAGCCAGAAACACTGGCGGTGGCATGTTAGTCTGTCTTAGGTTACATTTTGTAAGTTTATGTTAGCTTGGGTGAGGCCTGGACATCTATGTTTTTTTTTGGAGTACAGAGCGATTCTACGGATTTCTGCACCCTACTATCCTCTAATATGTTCTGCGTGGACCTTGGGAAGCCAACAGTAGTGATCGCAGCGGGTCAGGTTGAGATATATTACGTTTGGATCGGTAGGATTTGGTATGGCCTGGACAGGATAGCTTTAACTTTTGTGCTACAAACAGTTATTCGGTGGATCTCTACGCTCTACAGTGATCTACCGTACTCTGCTCGTATCTCGGGAGACCAGCAATAGCGGTCTAGGCACGTTTGGTTATGTTATGTTACGTTTGGTTAGGTTACGTTTGGTTAGGCTAGGAGAGGATAGCTTTGACTTTCGAGCTGTACGCTGCTATTCGGACTATTTCAGCGTTCTACATTGCTCTGCTATACTCTGCTTATTTCTCGTGAGGCCAGCAATAGCGGTCGTGGCGCGTCAGCTTGCGTTACTGTACGTCCGCTTATGCTGTGTTTGGTTAGGCTAGGAGAGGATAGCTTTGATTTTTGTGCAGTACACTGCTACGCGGTGGATTTCTGCGCTCTACTCTGCTGTAATATGCTCTGCTGGGCAATGGGGTGGCCAGCAATTGGGGTCTCGGCACGATAGGTCTTGTGAAGCCACGTTCGGTTTTGTTACGATTGGTACAGCTAGGATGGGATAACATTGACTTTTAGGCTGTACACCGCTATTCGTAGGATTTCTGCGCTCCGACGTGCGGTAGTGTATTCTGCTTAGCACTGGCGAGGCCAGATTTATTTGTTTCGTCGTATAGTGGTAGCCGCACGTTAGATTGAGTCATGTTCGCTTGGTTTTACTATGTTTAGCTATGTTTTACTTTTGTGCTCTACACTGGCATACTATGGCCTTCTGCGCTCTACGCTCCTCTAATGTGCTCTGCTCAGCGATGGGGAGTCCAGCAATAGCGGTCTACGCATGTTAGGTTGGGTTAGGTTACGCATGGTTATGTTATCTTTGGTAAGGTTTGGTTTGGATAGCTTTGAGCTATGTGCTATACACTGCAATGCGCTGGATTGCTGTGATCTACTTTTTCTTGTATACTCTGCTTCGATCGGGGGGCGGGGGGCAAGAAATAGTGGTATCCGCTCGTTTGGTGTATCTAGGCTACGTTCGTCTATGTTACGTTTGATTATGGTAGGATAGGGTAGCTTCGACTATTGCGCCATGCACTGCGATTCAACGGATTTCTGCGCTATACTATGCTCTAGTATGTTCTGATTTACTCTGATGAGGGCAGAAGCAGAGGACTCGGCTCGTTGTGTCTATTCATTCTACGATTGGTTAGGTTAGGCAAGGTATGGTTAGGTTATGATATCTTTGACTTCTGTGCTATATGTTACTATGTGGTGACTTTCAGCGATCTACTTGGCCTTACTACACTCCGCTTGGCTCAGTGGAGGCCACCAATTGTGGTCTCGGCACGATAGGTTGAATTAGGCGACTTTTGGTATGATTATGTTTGCTTGTGTTATATATAGGTAGCATAGACTTTCGAGGTATACACAATTTTTCGTTGGATTTCTGTGCTCTACTGTGCTCTACCATATTCTGCTTGGCCCCGGGGGTCCAGCAATAGCGGTCGCAGCTCGTTGCTTTGAGTTATGTTACGTTTAGTAATGTTACGATTGGCTAGGTTGGGAGAGTGCAGCTTCGACTTTTGTGCTGTACACAGCTATTCCATGGACTTCCGCACTCTAATGTACTCCATCGCAATCTGTTCGTCCCTGGGGACGACAGCAATGGAGATCGCGGTAAGATAGGCTGCGTTATGATACGTTTGGGTAGGTTAGATTAGGTTAAGTTTGGTAGGGACTGCTTTGATCTACTCTCCTATATACTGCTATTCGGTCGATATGTGCGCTCTGCGTTGCTTTACTAGCATCCGCTCGCCTGTGGGTATGACAGCAATAGTGGTCTATCCGCGAAACTTTGAGTTAAGTTACGTCGGCTATGTTACGTATGAATAGGTCAGGAGAAGGTAGCATTGGCTTCTGTGATATACGCTGCCATCCGGTGTGTTTCTGTGCCCTACATTGCTCTACTATACTCCGCTCGTCTGTGGTGTGGCAAGTAATAGTGATCACGCTGCGCAAGATTGAGTTAGGCTACGTTTGGTTTGGTTATATTAGCCTGGGTTAGTTTTGGATAGCATTGACATACGTGGAATACACATTTGTTCGGTGGAATTCTGCGCTCGACTGTGCCCCAGTATATTCTGCTGGCAATGGTGAGGCCAGCAGTATTGCTCTCGGCACGATAGGCTGAGTTATATTGCATCTGGTTGTGTAGCGATTGGATACTTTAGGATTGGATAGCTTAGACTTATGCGCTGTACACAGCTCTCCGGTGGATTTCTGCGCTCTACAGAGATCTACTATGCTCTGCTCGACACTCGAGCGGCCAGAAATAGTCGTCCCGGCACTTTAGGTAGTGTCAGGCTACGTTTTGGTAGGATATGTTACGATGCGTTAGGTTCGGATAGCTTTGACATTCGTGATATAAACTGCATTTCGGTCGAATACTGTGCTCCGCTGTGCGCTACTCTATCCTGCTTGGCCATGGGTAGTCCAGCAATTTTGGACGCAGCACGTTACGCTGAGTTGGGCTATGTTTGGTTAGGTTCCATGGTTCGGGTAATGTTTGGGCAGCTTAAACCTTCCGATATACCCTGCCATACTATGGATATCTGCGTCCTGCTATCCAGATATATTTTCTGCATGGCTCTGGAGAGGCCAGCAACCGCGATCGCGACACGTTGTGTTGTGTAATGTTACGCTTCGTTATGCTACGCTGGGCTAGGATAGGGTGGGGTAGCTTTGACTTTTGTACTATACACTGCTACTCGTCGGACTTCAGAAATTTACAATGCTCTATGGTGTTCCCCTTGGCGCTGGGAAGCCCAGCAATAGCTGCCTCGTCACGTTACGTTGAGCTATGTTGCGTTCGCTTAGGACATGTTAGGCTGTTGGTTAGTCCATCTTCTTCTTTTGTGCTGCGCACTGCAACTCGGTGGATTTCTGCGCTTTACATTGCGCTAATATGCTCTCCATGGCACTGGGGAGGCCAGCAATGATAGCTCGTTACGTTATTTTTAGATAGACTACGGTTGGTTATGTTACCTTTGGTTTGGGAAGTATAGGGTAGCTCAGACTTTTGCGCTGTACTCTTCTATTTGATGGACTTCTGCGCTCTAGTGTGCTCTAATATGTTCAGCTTGGCCCCGGGAAAGCCAGAAATAGTGGCCTCGGCTCGCTGCGCTCTGATAGGCCACACTTTGTTAGGTTAGGTTTGGGCTGGTTAGGATAGGATATCCTCGACCTTTGTGCTTTATGTATCAGTGCGGCGGTTTTCTGCGCTCTACTGCGTTCTAGTATATTCTGATTGACTCTGGCGTTGTCTGCAATATTGGTATAGGCACGTCACGTTGAGCTAGGCTACGTTTGGTTATGTTACGTTTGCTTGCGCAACGTTCGGATAGGTTAGGCTAGGATAACTTTGACTTTTGCGCTGCAAGCTGCTATTCGGTGGATTTCTGCTCACTACTATGATCTACTATGCCCAGCTTTGATCTGGCGAGGCCAGAAATGCTGGCTGCAGCGCGTTAGGATGATTTATGCTGCGTTTCATTAGGTTGGGTTGGTTTGGCTTTTGTTAGGATATCTTTGACTTCTGTGCTACACACCGCTATTCGGAGGATTTCTACGCTCTGCTGTACTCCAGTATATTCTGCTTGGCTCTGTGGAGGCCAGCATTAAATGTCTCGGCTCGCTAGTCCGGGTTGTCTTGCGTTTGGTTGTGTCACGATTGCTTAGGTTAGGATAGCATAGCTTGGACTATTGTGCTGTACGCTGCAATTCGGTGGATTCCTGCACTCTACGTTGCTCTACCAAACTCTGCTCGACTCTCGCTAGGCCAGCAATATCGTTCGCGGCACGTCAGGTTGTGGTAGGTTAAGTTTGGTTAGGTTCGGTATAAGATGTATTAGGTTAGGATACCTTCGACTATTGTCCTACACAATGTCTTTCTATGGGCTTCAGCGTTCTTCAGTTCGCTTTCACACTCTGCTAGCCTCTGTGGACGCCGGGAATAATGCTTTCGTCAGGCAGGGTTGAGCTATGTAACGTATGGTTAGGTTAGGTTTGGTAACGTTTGTTTGGGCAGCTATGACTTTTGTGCTATACGCAGCTATTCTGTCGAATTCACCGTCCTAGATTGCTCTGCTATACGAAGCTTGCCTCTCGTGAGGCCAGCGAAAGTGGTCGTAGCACCCCACATTATGTTACGGTACGTCAGTTTATGTCACATTTGGTCAGGTTAGGGGAGGATAAATTCGATTTTTGTGTTATACATTAATATTCGGTGGATATGTTCGCTCTACTGTGCTCTCATGTGCTCATCTTTGCTCGGGCGGAGCCGCCAATTGTAGTCTCGGCTCGTTAGGTTTAGTTATGCTACGTTTGGGTATGCTACGTTCGTTAGGCTTAAGTTTGGGTAGCATTGACTTCTGCGATACACACTGCGATCCTATGGACTTCTGCGTTCTAATCTCCACTAATGTGTTCTGCTTGTCTCCTGGGAGGCCAATAATTCTAGTCGCGGCACGTTAGTTTGTATTAAGCTACTTTCGGTTGTGTTACGGTTGGTTAGATTTGGAGGGGTACCTTCGACTTTAGATCTATAGTCAGCTATAACGTTGATTTCTGCGCCCTACGGTGCCCCAATACTTTCAGCTTGGTAGTGGGAAGGCCAGAATAAGTCATCCCGGCTCCTTATCCTTAATCACATTACGTTCGGTTAGATTGGGTTAGGCTAAGTTTCGTTAGGGTAGCTGTAACTCTTGCGACATACGCTGCTATTCGGCCGATTTCTGCCCTGTACTGTGCTCTTGTATGTCCTGCCTGGCTCCTCTAACGACAGCAATTGTCGTCCCGGCACGTTGTGTTGTGTCAGGTTTCGTTCGGTTAGGTAGGATTAGGACAAGTTTGGACAGTGTACCTTTAACTTTTGTGGTGTACACTGCAATTCGGCGGGTCCCTGCGCACGGCTGTGCTCTAGTATGTCCTGCTTGGCTCTGGAGAGTGTAGCAATAGCGTTCTCCGCACGTCAGGTAGAGATATGCTGTGTTTGGTTAAGACAGCTTTAACTTTAGTGCTATTCACTGCTATTCAGTGGAGTTCTGCGATGTACTGCGCTCTATTATGCCCTGCCTGGCTCTGAGGGGGGAATCATTAACGGTCTCGGCACGACTGGTTGATTTATGCTATGTTGGTCTACGTTCTGTTGGCTTGGGTTAAGCTTGGGTAGCTATGAATTTTCTGATGTGCACTGCGATTCTACGGATTTCTGCGTTCTGCCCTCCACAGAGCCAAGCAGGGCGTACTAGAGCACAGCAGATCGCAGAAATCCACCGAATAGCAGTACACCGCACAAAAGTTAATGCTGCCCTGGCCATACATAGACAAACCCAACCTAACAGATCGTAACCTGGATCAACCTAACGTGCCGCGACCACTTCTTCTGGCCACCTAAGAGTCAACCGGAAAACAAAGCTGTAAAGCAGAGAGCAGGAATCCGTAGAATCGCAGTGTATATCAGAAAAGTCCAACCTACCCAATCCTAACCCAGACCAACTGAACGTAACCACACATAGACTATCTCAACCTAACATGCGGAGGCAGGTTTTGCTACCCTTCACAGAGCCGAGCAGGACATACTAGGGCGCAGTAGAGAGCCGAATTCCAACGAAGAGCAGTGTACAGCATAAAAGTTAAAGCTATCCTGACCAAACTTAGCATTACCCAACCTCACCGAACGTAACCTGACTCATCGTAACGTGCCGAGACCGCTATTGCTACCCTCCACAGAGGCAAGCAGGACAGACTAGAGCACAGTAGGTCGCATAGAATCACCGAGTAGCAGTGTAGAGCTCAAAATTAGAGGCTACCTTGACCAAGCTTAACCTGTCCGAGCCTAACCGAACGAAACATATCAAAATGATTCGAGAACACTGTTGGTGGCCTTGCAAGGGCCAGGCTGGGAATATTGAAGCACTGAAGGTAGCAGATACCCACCTAATAGCAGACAATAGCACTAAAGCCATAGCAACACTCTCCTCACCTAACCAAACGAGACATGACCAAACGTTTCCTAACTCAATCTAACGTGCCGCGACAGCTTCCACTGGCCTACCCAGAGTCAAGCGGAACGCACTAGTGGAAAGTAGAACGCAGAGATCTATAAAATCGCAATGAATATAAGAAGAGTCAAAGCTACCCAAGCCTAACCCAGACCAACTGGATAAGGCCAAACGTAGCCTAACACAAATTAACGCACGGGGACCGCTATTTTTGCCCACCCCAGAGCCAAGCAGGACATACTGGAGAACAGTAAAGCGCCGAAGTCCACCGGATAGCAGTGTACAGCACGAGAGATAAAGCTACCCTGAACACACATTGCCTAACCCAAACAAACCGAACATAACTCGACGCAACGTAACGTACAAGACAACAATTGCGGCCTTCCCTGAGCCAAGCTGAAAATATTAAACCGCTGTAGGGAGCAGAATTCCCCCTAATAGCATACTATATCACAGAAGCAAAGGTTACCCTCTCCATACCTAACCAACCGTAACGCAACCAAACGTAACGTAGCTAAACCTAATGTGACGAGAGCACTATTGTTGCCCTACCCAGAGTCAAGCAGAACATACTAGAGCAATTCAGAGCGCAGCTCTGCCGAAACCGCTATTGCTGCCCATCCCAGAGCGAAGCAGGACATACTAGATCACAGTAGAGCGCAGATTTCCAACGAATATGTGTGTACAGCACAAAAGTTAAAGCTATCCTGACCAAACTTACCCTGACCCAATCTAACCGATCATAACCTGTCTCATCAGAGCGTGCGGAGACAACTAATGATGGCTTTGCAAAAGCCACGCTGAAAATATTAGAGTTCAGTAGTGAGCAGAAATCCACCTAATGGCAGACTATACCACTAACGTCAAAGATATCCTCTCCTAACCTAACCCATCGTTACATAAGCAAACGTAACCTACCTCAAACAGGCGTTCCGCGAACACTATTGCTGGCCAACCCAGAGCCAAGCAGAACACGTTACTGTAGAGTAGATCACAGGAATCGACAGAATCGCAGTGTAGATTGGAAAAGTCAAAGCTACCCAAACCTAACCCAAACAAACAGAACATATCCAAACATAGTCTAACTCGACCTAACGTGCCGATACCATTATTGCCTGCTTCCACAGTGCCACGCGGAATATACTAGACGACAGTGGAACGCATAGATCCACCGAACAGCAGTTTATGCCGCGTAAGCCAAGACTATCCAAACAGAACCCTGACTAACGTATCCCAACCAAACGTAGCCTAACCAAACATAACGTCCCGAGAATACTATTGCCGGCGCCGCCCAAGCCAAGCTGAGCATATTGGAGCAGAGTAGAGCAAACGTATTCACCGAATAGTAATGCATAACACAGAAAGCGAATTTAACCTCCCCTAACCTGACGAAACGTGACGTAACCAGACGTAACATAGCACAACGTGGAGTGCCACGACCACTTTCGCCTGCCCCAAGAGGGGCAAGCTGCGTATAGCAGAGCAATGTAGGACGATGTAGTCGATAGCATAGCAGCGTATAGCACAAAAGTCAAAGTCAGCCCAAACAAACCTAACCAAGCCAAACCTAACCAAACGTTACATAACACAACATAACGTGGCAAAAGCATTATCCCTGGAGTCGACGGAGACTAGCAGTTTGTGGAAGCGAACTGAAGAACGCTGAAGCCCATTGAATAGCATTGTCTAGAACAATAGACGAAGGTATCCTAACCAAATACATCTTAACCGAACCTAACCAAACGTAACGTAACCCAACCTGACTTGCCGCGACCCAAATTGCTGGCCTCGCGAGGGTCTATCGGAGTTTGGTAGAGCAGCGTGGAGTGCAGGAATACACCGAATTGTATCGTACAACACAGTAGTCCAAGCTAATCTATCCCAACCTAAGCAATCATGACACAACCAAACGCAAGACAACTCGGACTAGCGAGCCGAGCCCTGTAATGCTGGCATCCACAGAGCCAAGCAGAATATACTGGAGCACAGCAGAGCGTAGAAATCCTCCGAATAGCGGTGTGTAGCACAGAAGTCAAAGGTATCCTAACCAAAGCCAAACAAACCCAACCTAACCAAACGTAGCATAAATAATCCTATCGCACTGCAGCCAACATTTCTGGCCTCGCCAGATCAAAGCAGGGCATATTAGATCGTAGTAGTGAGCAGAAATACACCGAAAAGCAGCCTACAGCGCAAAAGTCAAAGTTTTCCTAGCCTAACCTACCCGAACGTAACGCAAGCAAACGTAACATAACCGAACGTAGACTAACTCAACGTGCTGTGCCTATACCAATATTGCAGACAACCCCAGAGTCAATCAGAATATACTAGAACGCAGCAGAGCGCAGAAAACCGCCGCATTGATACATAAAGCACAAAGGTCAAGGATATCCTATCCTACCCTGCCCTAACCTATCCTAACAAAATGTGTCCTAACAGAGCGCATCGTGCCGAGACCACTATTTCTGGATCTCCCGGGGACAAGCTGAACATATTAGAGCACACTAGAGCGCAGGAGTCCATGAAATAGCAGAGTGTAGCGCAAAAGTCAGAGCTACCCTAGCGTGCCCTAACCAAAGGTAACATTACCGACCGCAGTCTATCTAAGAATAGAGTAACGAGCTATCATTGCTGGCCTCCCCAGTGCCAAGGAGAGCATATTAGCGCAATGTAAAGCAAAGAAATCCACCGAAATGCAGTGCACAGCACAAAAGCAGAAGATATACTAATCAAACGGCCTAACATGTCCTAAGCGAAAGCAACATAACTCAACGTAACGTGACGAGACCTCTATTGCTGGGCCTCCCAGCGCCAAGGTGAACACCGTAGAGCATTGTAGATTTCTGAAGTCCGCCGAATAGCAGTGTATAGTACAAAAGTCAAAGCTACCCCATCCTAACCTAGCCCAGCGTGGCGAAACCAAACGTAACCTGACACAACACAACGTGTCGCGATCGCGGTTGCTGGCCTCTCCAGAGCCATGCAGAAAATATATCTGGACAGTAGGACGCAGATATCCATAGTATAGCAGCGTATATCGGAAAAGTTTAAGCTGCCCAAACATTACCGGAACCATGGAAACAAACCAAACATAGCCTAACTCAACGTATCGTACTGCGACCAAAATTGCTGCAATACACATGGCCAAGCGGGATAGAGTAGAGCATAGCGGAGCACAGAATTCCACCGAAAAACAGTTTATAACACGAATGTCAAGGCTGTCCAAACCTAACGCAACGTAGCGTAACCTACCCAAACGTCTCCTAACACAACCTAAAGTGCCGGGACGACTATTGCTGGCCACTCGAGTGTCGAGCAGAGCATAGTAGATCGCTGTAGAGCGCAGATAGAGCGGTGTACAGTGCAGAAGTCAAAGCTATCCAATCCTAAAATATCCAATCGCTACATAACCAAGCGCAACATAACTCAGCCTATCGTGCCGAGAGCGCTACTGCTGGCGTCCCCATAGCCAGCAGAATATACTGGAGCACAGTCGGGCGCAGAATTCCACCGAACAAATGTGTATACCACGTATCTCAATGCTATCGAAAACTAACCCAGGTCAATACAACCAAGCCAAACGTAGCCTAACTCATTCTAGCGCAGCGTGACCACTATGGCAAGCCACCCCAAAGACGAGCAGAGTATAGTAGAGCATTGTAGAGCGCAGAAACACACCGGCTGGCAGGGTGTATCACAGGAGCCAATGCTACCTTCTCCCGACCTATTCAAACGTAACATAGCCGAACGTAACCTATCTCAACGTATCGCGCCTCGACCACAGTTGCTGGCAACCACGGAGACGAGCTGATTATAGCAGAGCGCCTTAAGCGCAGGAATGCACCGCATTGCTTTTTATAGCAGAAAGGTCAAACATATCCTGACCAAACCTAACATGGCCTAACATAACCAAACTTAACAAAACTCAATATAACGTGGCGAGCCCACTATTGCTGACATCCCCACAGACGAGCGGATGCTTGTAAAGCAACGCAGAGCGCAGATTTCGACCGAATAGCAGTATATAGGGGAAAAGATCAAAGCAGTCCCTACCAAAGTTATCCTAATCTAGCCTACCCAAAAGTATCATAACGTAGCCTAACTTACCGCGACCTCCATTGCTGTCCTCCCCAGGTTCTAGCAGGTTAGAGTAGTACACAGTGGAGATCAGGGATCCAACGAATATCTGTGTATATCACGAAAGCTAAAGCTAACATAACCATCCTTAGCCAAACATAACCTAAGGAATCGTAACCTAGCTGAGGCAAACATGTCACAACCACTATTGCTGGCCTCCCCAGAGAAAGGCAGACGCAAGTAGAGCAATGCAGAGCGCAGATATCGAACGAAAGGCATTGTGCAGCTCAAGAACCAAGGCTACACTAACCGAACCAATCCGAACCTAGCCAAGCCATTCGTAACCTAACTCAGCCGTGCGTGCAGCGACCACCATTGCTGGTTTCCACAAAGACGAGCGGACTATGATTGAGCACAGTAATGGAGAGGTGTCCACTGAATATCATTGTCGAGCACACATGTCAAAGCTATCCTAACCTAACCAAACGTAATCTAACTCCACCTAACATTCCGCGACCATTATAGCTGGCTTCCACAGAGCAAAGCAGAGCATTATAGAAGAGATTAGTGCGCAGAAGTCCATCGAGTCGCCTTGTATAGCAGAAAAGTCGAAGCTACCCAGACCTAACCAAAGCCAAAATAACATATCCAAACGAATCCTGTTTCAACCTGTCGTGCCGAGACCACCATTACAGGCTTCCCCAGAGCAAAGCAGAACCTACTAGAGCAGAGTAGAGCGTAGAAATCCACCGATTATCTGCGTGTACCGTGAAAGTCAAATCTATACAAACCGAACCCAAGCAAACGTAACGTAACCGAACCTAGTCTAACCGAACCTAACGGGACGAGAATACTATTACAGACCTAGCCAGAGTCGAATGGAGTATAGTAGAGTAACGCAGAGCGTAGCAACCATCGGAATTGGAGTGTACAGAAAAAAAGTCAAAGCTAACGTATCCTATCCCATTCAAACGAAATATAAGCAAACGCAACCTGTCTTAACCTAACGTGCCGAGATCGCTATTACTGCACTCCCCAGAGCCAAGCAGAGAATATCACCGAAACCAAACGCAACATAACTCGAAATAACGTGCCGAGCCCAATACTACTGGCCTCCCCATAGGGAAGCAGAATATACTAGAATCCATTAGATCGCAGAAATCCACCGAATAGCGGTGTATGGCACTAAAGTCAAAGCCATTCTATCCAAACCTAATCGAACATAACATAACCAAACATAACATGACCCAACCAAT